>NW_021604576.1:13641099-13725342 GCF_004785775.1 Grammomys surdaster
TTTTTTTTTTTTTTTTTTTTTTTTTTTTTTTTTTTTTTTTTTTTTTTACTTATGGGGCTTCAGTTAGTATAACATTTGTTATGTGGATATCTGTCTCTTTTGTCCTAAGGT
Source organism: Grammomys surdaster (assembly GCF_004785775.1). Taxonomy (NCBI): domain Eukaryota; kingdom Metazoa; phylum Chordata; class Mammalia; order Rodentia; family Muridae; genus Grammomys; species Grammomys surdaster. The sequence goes on from NW_021604576.1 coordinate 13,641,211, forward strand.
ATTTTTACAGTTTTTAAGTCTAGTTTTATAAATTATGCAATCTTATTTATCTTACCCATGGGAGAGAAATTTTCTATGTTTACAAGATATGACTCAGAAACAGGGCACTGGGTACTAAATTTAAAAGTTAAAGAAGGCTGAGAGTGTTACAGTAGACTGTGTTACTTTGTCTTAATTAAAATTAACTGGAAAACAGAATTTAAATACATTGATAAAAACATTCTTGAATTAATATTTCTAAGATGTTTTAGAAGCTTACAACAGTTTTTAATGCATTGGTTGAAAAATTTCTCTATAGGGTGCTCAAAAATCGATATATTTGTTAAATATATTCCCCTTATTTCAAGACAGAGGATGAAAAAATTTTCATATTGCAGTATTACCATCAAATACTAAGAGTTTTAATTTACAAGTTTTTAAAGGTAATGGATTTCATAGATAAGATTGGAATTTTGAACAATTTTATTTTCAATATATTGGCATAATTTGAATTCCCTCTGTCTAGCACAACATGATTTTACACATGCAACTATGTCATAGACAAATTCAGGATCACTAAGATTCCATGAGTAAAGGAAGTGCTGATCTTTTAACAGTCCAAAGGCCAGAATGCTACCGAACACATCCCGAAAGGATGTAGCCCAGTTCATTCCAGCTGTAAATTTCCCTTTGTGTGTGTTGCAAACATGTCTGACACTAACTATGGCTCTTATAGCTTAGCATTCTTTCCCCTTGATATATTGACACACAAGTGAAACATGGTGGCCTGGGACAAAGAGATTTGGTGCTCACACCATGAATCACATCACACCAGTGACTGATAAGCAGAGTTACAAATCACAGAGAGATGGCAAGGTCTTCTGCCCTAATTTGTTTTTTAAATTTTCATTCAGGCAGTGTAACTTCATTACATCCCTGCAAGCAAGACCCCAGGCATTATGTGAGAGAGATTTATAGCCAGTAAGACAACCATTTCAAGCTGCAGAGAAATCCCTTCAATGCCTATTGACTGTGCTTTGTCCTTTATTTAGAGAAATAGATTTCACAGGGTTTAACTTATTTTTAGCACACTTTTCTTTGTCTATACAACTAGATGGATGGCTTTACTACTAGATATGAAGGGACTATTTATATTTACAATTTCATTAAAAAAATAATAAAAATAAGTCTCTTCAATATTTTGTATTACTTTCTCTTACTGTTTCATTACTTCTTATAAATTATAACTATAAAAGCAGATTGACTGCAGGTGAGATTATATAGTTTATGAAAGGGCTGGAAGACTGAAGGGGAAACATTGGATCCTGTCATCTTCACTCACTTTGATGACAAACAAAAAATTCTCACATCACTAGACAGATTTCTCCCAACCAAACCTCCTCTCCTTTTCCAGCCACAACTTCAAACAGGCGATCTATTCTTGAACACTCTCAGAAATGATGTTTCTTATTCACTATTGCTTGGAGAATCAACTCTAATTGATCTGTTAAAGAACTCTGACACCCATAAACAATTTTAGAAAATTTCAATTTGGCACAATGAAAACAACTTGGCTGGAAAAATTTTATGAAAGAGAGTATTGGAATCAAGCTCATTTAATAGAAAGTAATTTTATATATCTCTAGTAAGAAGCCATTTAAAATAGTTGACTTACTTGACTGATTGGGGATAAATAAACAGACAAACAAACAAACAAAAACACCTGTCCTTCTTTCTGTTTAATGAGTTTGTGTTAGCAATAGTGAATGTCACAATTTCTTTCCTCTTTCTTTCTCTTTCTTTCTTTCTTTCTTTCTTTCTTTCTTTCTTTCTTTCTTTCTTTCTTCCTTCCTTCCTTTCCCTCCCTCCCTCCCTCCCTCCCTCCCTCCCTCCCTCCCTCCCTCCCTTCCTTCCTTCCATCCTTCCTTCCTTCCATTTTCTCTTTCTTTCTTCTCTTTCTTTCTTGTCTTTCTTTTTCTTTCTTTCTCTTCCTTCCTTCCTTCCTTCCTTCCTTCCTTCCTTCCTTCCTTCCTTCCTTCCTTCCTTCCATTTTCTCTTTCTTCTCTTTCTTTCTCCTTTCTTCCTTTCTTCCTTTCTTCCTTCCTTTCTTTCTTTCTTTCTTTCTTTCTTTCTTTCTTTCTTTCTTTCTTTCTTTCTTTCTCTCTTTCTTTTCCTTCCCTCATTTGTTGTATCCTTGCTTCATTTCTTCATTTCTTTTTTAATGATGGCTGTTTGGCTCGGCAAGAACAATGTTGCAACACAGTATCAAAATATGTAGAATATTGTATTCTGTGATTTCCAAACAACTCATCTTTTCTCTGAAAATCTGAATTATATTTAACCTTAAACTAAAATAGAGATGGTCTAAAGCATTGTAATGAAGGCAAAATAATTTTACAGTAAATACAACTGAGCATTTTAATTTAAGACTCATGGAAACTTTCTTAATATTAAGTTTTGAATCCATTTAGAAAGGAATCTAAGGTAATGTTTATTTTGTGCTCAGGAATCTTGTGGAAAGGACCTCACTCTTTTGGACCAAGAATTGAGTTTTCTCAAAGAAACATGAAATTAAACAGAAAGTAGACTGTTTATTCCAACTTCATGCAATACTTTGTCCATATGTCTCTTAAAGAATTGTCAGTAATAGTGCTAATAGGAATCCAGTTTTCTACTTCTAGCTCAGCAATTCCAAATGCCATCAGCAGAAATGCTGATTGCAGATGTGCAGGCACAGTCTGCCCAGCAGGCTCTTGGACTGTGATGTGCCCAGGAGTGCTGAACTTTGACTGGCTTTGCTTTTGTTTTTATTATTGATGCAATAAATCAGAACTGTGTCAGACTAGGATGTTGTTGACAACATGGTTTTGCACTCCTGGGAGTAGAGGGCTTTTTGCTGTTTATGACATTGTAGCACAAACAAACATAAAGTAGAAAAAAAAGTGCGATAGAAAAACAATACATATTTAACTCTATTGGAGGTAAGCCAATTACTTCTTTCTTTTAATACTATATGAATAATGAATATGCAATCATTAGTTTGGAGATATTGCATATATTCATTTTAATATCATATCTTTGAAGTTCATTCATTATAATGTTGAAGAATACATTAAAATATTTACATGAATTTTGTGTTAAACTTAGTAATACATGCTATAATAAATAATATAAATCTATTTCTAGGGACAGAAAAAAATCTATATCATATTAAGTGAAATATTGCAATAATTTTACACTCAGAAAAATGACATGAATTCTTTTTCTATTCACTATAATGAACATAGCATGACATCTAAAGATGAGTTGCTCATATCTTCATAATAAAGAAACATTTAATTTTTTCCCTATTAAAAATATAGGGCACTAATAAGCACTCAGGGAATACCAATCTTTTCAACTATCTGAATTTTCGGGGGCTACTGTATTTAGACTTTTAATTTCCCTTCCTTATTCCTTTGCCAGATTTGAAAGTGTTCATATGCCTCACAATATGCTGAGCCCAACATCAGCAGCCAAGTCCTTACTTTTCTGAGCATTTCATCCCTTAAACTATGTTTCTTTCCAACTGGCAGACCAGTAGAACTGAGCATCCATGACAGGGTTCAGCTTAGTTAGGGTTCCACAAATGCCTTCTGCTTATTTTTGGTTAGGGATGGATGATATGTGTCCTGGGAAGACTTTTTTTCTTACCATTCTATGTCTAATCTGTTTAACATTGTAGGTCTTTTTTTTTTAAATCTGTAAGCTTTTTATTGACAGATATTATTAAAGGAGTGTAGAGAGGAGAATGTTTTTCACACACATATATTCTTAGAAAAATGCAAACATTTTCCTCATTTTCTCATTTCATACAATAAATACTTTTGGTAAAATAATAGTCCATAAATGATATATTCTTAAGTTGTTAACTTTTACAGAGTGATTAAGGTTACATTAAGAAAATCAGACTTTCTTTAATTTTATTTCATTCTTCACGTGTGAGCTGTAATTCATTCATTTACTTCTTATATCTGAACTCTTGTTCAAACACAGACAGATTTTCTTAGGGTTCCAGAGATGACTCAACCCATTTAAATGAAATTTTACTGTATGCTTATTCTGGAGATATTTCTCTAAGTCATTACTTGAAACTTCACCATTAAAGTAAATTAATGTGAATCTGTGGTAGAACTAAGTAGCTGATACACTGAAGAAGCTGATACATGTGAAAACTCAGTGTTAGATCAGCTAGCTTAGAAACAACAGAATAAACATTTGTAGAAAAAAATCTAATTTCTTGCATTGTGTTTGAATAAAGGGTCATTTCTAAGAATTCTAGAATTCTATACATAGTAGACTAGCAACAACAAAACATTTCTTATGTTATTATTAGGTCTAATTGTGGGCAAAATGGTAAGCATACCAATGATAATAATGTTTATTGATTATGGTTGTATCTATGGGAGTGTTATTCCTAATATGGTTTTTACTTTAAGTGAAACATTCTGTTAATGGTCAATTCTTTAGTATCTTTCTTTATCTTGAGTTGACACATTTTGTGTTTCTTTACCTGAATTTTAGGGGAAACAGCAAAGGAAAGAAGAGTTTACTCAGTAGTTAAGAGTACTGGCTTTTCTTCCAGAGGAATGGAGTTTGATTTCCATTTACAACTTACTGTAATTTTAGTTCCTGAGAACCTTACCATTTTCTCTGCTTATACAGATACCAGGCACACAGAGTCTACAGACTTATAGGCAGGCATATTTCCCATACAAATTCAAATATGTTTTAAAAAAGAACATATATTACCTGTAATGTCTTACTTTTAGCACATTATTTATATGATTTATGTTAGACAGTTTACCTTGGTAATTAATTTAGGCTTCTGAATTTAAAGTTTTTAAATGTCTTTGCACAAGATAAATGGTTGCATTTAGTTAAAGGTGCCAAAATAGAGGAAATCTTGAATAAAAGGAAAACATAGATGAGAAAGAATATGAAATTGAATGGCACATATTCTCAAAAATCTATATAAGAAACACTTCACATTATGAATATATTAGCATTATATTTATTTTAAAAAGCATAGCTGTCCAGAAAACTCATTAAAATCTACATTTGCCTAAACCTACACATCGAGGTTAGAAATTCTATTTGGTAACCGTTGCTCTCTCTGCCCTTTTAATAACTCTTTTTCAGAAAGGATTTTACTTTTAATACCTCTGAAGGAATATGATTCTCTAATTGAGAACTGCAAATGCTAAATATCAGTCCTTTAAAATAAGTTTCCCTGTATTTACCAATTAGCTTTGATAAAATATAAAACTGAAGCAATTAACTCAGTCTATCATTCAAGCTCCTAGAGGAAAACACAGGTAACCTCACAAGAGATGAGCACAACTGTGTAAGATTGAGACTCCAGTTTTGTTTTCTTCTAGGAAGATTTGAAAAGAATCAGAAAAAAATCCAGAAGTGGTATAACATCTTAACTATAATTTTAAAAGGAAAAGAAACTGTTTCAAAGTTGATAGGACCATTGACATCACAGTTGGGGAAACATTGGTAAGACCTCCAGCATGGTCAACCTATTGCACACAGGAGTGATGCAGAGAAATCTAGCCTTAGCCATTCCTCATCTACATATCCGATTAACTATTAGCCCACTGCCTACATTCTCCATTGGCCTAAGCAGCCAGAAGCCAGAAAACAAAGAAACCTCATCATTAGATATCCTAATATTCAGGGTTCTGGGACACAGAGCAAAATAATGCAATAAATATCCAAAGTTTCAAGAAAGAAGTATCCACTATCTCTAACACATTAAAAACACATGAAGGCTTTAAAACATGAGTCTCAGAATAAATATCATAATAACACAACACGGAGGATATGAAATAATAGATATGTCCTTTGTGATTTAATTTCATTAAATAGTCAAGGATTTTTACTTAATGATAAATAAAATATTATTAGCTGGATTTTAAGTAGCAAAGGAGGTGGTTAAGATAATTTTTCAGGCTTGTGAATTACCACAAAAGCTGCCTGTTTACATTAGCTTATAGCCATCTGTTTCAATGTTTTTCCACTGAGACCCAAGAGTTGGTGTTAGTATACATGTATGACAGGCATATTGCTGAATTTAGGCCTATGGCTGATTTTAGGCCTTCAGTGGGTTAGCAGGGCTGCCCCTAACATCTCCTCCCTTCTCTAAGTATAGAAGGGCTGTGGCAATTCTAAACTTGCAAAGGCAGGGATAGAGGCCTGACCTCCAGTATTTGAAGGGGACCTTGTAATGGCTCCAGTTCCCCTGTCGTTGTCCAGTGAGACATGAGGGCCATACCCGTCCCGATGTCTTTTTCCTGGAGAGGGGATACTTTTGACATCAACCCCTATGCAGTCAGGCTTGTCCCTCAGGGAACCCAGATAGAGTCATAGACCTTGTAAATAGGTAGCCTGGGCAGACAATACCAACTTAGATAAAGACAAGCAAGTCATAGGCAGAGTCACAGTGACTTGTCCCCTGAACCTTCACCCAGCCGATACCCCGTTCTGAAAATATCTGTATTCCCCCTGAACACCCACAATCCAGTGTCATTCCCTTCCCCACATCCTGCCTTTCTGTGTTTATAACTCCTGTGTGAATGAATTATGATTTGAGAAAAAATAAATAAAAAAAAAAGATAAGTTTTCAGGCCAAAAGCTATAGAAATTTGATAACTGTTTATGACAACCAAATATTTATTGTAACACTTATGCCTAACTTTTGTCTGGCAGCCTATAGAACTGATCACAAAAAAATGCTATCAAGATATTAAATAGCTATCTATTTTTCTAATACTGTGTAGGTGTACAAAAATGATAATATGTAGAACAGAACTAAAAGACAGTGAATGAGGGAACTTCTCTCAGTGATTGTCTTCTAGAAAATTGAACACCAACATATACAGTGTAGAACCCCAATACTTTTCAAAATGTGCCATGATCACTGTCTGCTTTTGTTAGTGATGATGTCATACCTTAAGACTTTTGAGACTGTAATTCTCTGCCATGTTATTTCTCCTCCTTTAGTTTCAGTTCTAGATTATAGCAAAATGTCTTTCAAACCATCATGCATTATGTAGAATGTGGATCAAAGAACATGACTACACACAAAAGGATTCACACATGTCCACAAGCACTTGCTGATATAAAGGTTCTTTGAAGAGGAAATATATACGATGATATTCACAGAATATAAATTTAACTTCAAGCAGATTAAAGACGCAAGGTGAATATTATAAAGAAATATATCCAGTGATTGTAACCAATATGACCAAAAATTACTTAGCCAAAACAGCCCTCTTTATCATAGACAAGAAATAGAATTATAGTTATTAATACAATTGAAATTAATTTTTACTTTTCTAGTCAAATCTGGGGAAAGGGATACTCATTCCCCAAAGAGTGGCTGGTGCTACAAGCTGATGCTGAAAATAAGCCTCACTGTGTTATTTTCTTTCATAAATTATTAGTTTTTCCAATATTTTACCACATGTATTTTGATCAAGTTTTTCTACTTCTGGTGATATACAATAATTTTTATCAACAAAAATTATAGATACTAATAATCTGAGTACAGGCATACTGGTAAAATAGTTAGCTTTTATAAAATGCAATTCAAACAGAAAGCTGTGTTCATGTGTGAGTAGTCAACATGCATATATTACAAGAAATATTTGAAAACATCATTTAATTCATTATCTTAGAATCTGATTCTTAGGTTTACCATGTCCTTTTATTCCGTTTCATTGTGTAGAGTGTCACATTGGAAATAAGAAAGCTGTGGAAGAGCATTTCAAACTTGTGCCCACCCAGAAATTTGTCTTGTCGCTTCTTTACTGGCAAATTGAGAGAGCAAGTTAACAGTCACAACATCCGAGCCACTTTTAAAACATAAATGTACTTCAGAAAACTGAACAATGCTTCTAGCTCATTTTGTAATGACTTTATTATGTTGTAGTAATCTGTGCATTCATATGTAATTTACATACTTAATGAAAATGGTTTATAGATTTAATATAACAGTGAGCTTCATTTTCAGTCAGTGTTGCAAACAAGGTATACTAGTGAATGAGATAGGCTAAATATTACGTTTTGCTTTTAAAAAATATCAGCTAATCCTGCATTTGCCTAGAAACCCCTCTCTGAATGAGAGGGACACAGTAAACAAATGAACTGGGGAACTGGGATATTTGAATTTTTGTGTGTGGTCTTGTTAGATTAATCAATGTTAGGGATGAAAATACACTAGAGCAATTTGTCCTTTTTTTTTTTTTCAATTTCATTTATAGCTTCAGAAATTCCTTTCAAGATTGTTTAGCTTTTGATGAGAAGAGTTAAAAATACTGTCAGGGATAATGTTAATAATACCATCCAAATAATAACAATGAAAAAGGCAATAGTAAATACATTCAAGTGATGAATAGACCTCATGGATAAGCATATAACACACATACATGCCCATGTATTCTTACGCTATTTTCTTTAGAAAATAACTGTAGCCAGGTGGCTGTGGTGAATCTCTTTAATTCTAGCACACTCAATAGGATAGTCAATGTCTGAATTTGATGCCAGCTATTTCTACAGAGGGAGTTACAGGACCATCAAGGCTACACAGAGAAAATCTGTCTTATAAAAATTATTAATAATGATAATGATAATAATTTGATGATATAAAAGGTTTAAAAAATTATTTAAGTATACTTTTCTAATTATGCAGGCTGGTATACTATGCACTAGTACCAGAGTCATGCTATGAACCTTTCTCAAATGCAGCACTATGAAAGCTGCTACATTTTACTTTACCAGCCTGGCACACCACACATCTATGAAAATCAGAATGTATGAGCCTTTTTAGAATCTAAAGTTACACAAAGCAATTTTATCAGTTTTATGTAACAGCAATAAAAGTATTCCAAACTTAGTATTCTAGTACTAATAGAGAAGTATGTTCTAAAATGAAATTTACTATCTAATCTTGAACTGAAGTTTATATGGAGGAAAAGTACAAGTAAGTAAGATTGTCTTTGAAAATCAAATTTATCAATATGGTTTTTACATGACCATATGAACAAACTCAAGATGGAGAAATAAAGGCATTCTTCAGTGAAATGAATAAAGAAAAAGTGACAGTATAATAAGTGAAATCCATAATTTAGACTTGTAGTATTCTCTGGTGAGGTTCCCTCTGTATATTCAGTAACATGTGTGTAGTTTTTATTCCTTCTTACTATGGATCCTTTAAGAATAGGTAATTATATTTTTTAAAGCTTAGATATCCTTGTTTATTTCACAAGTGACCTTGTATCTTAAATTACTTTATTTTAGGTAATATTTTACAAAATATGTTTCATTCCTATGGTGTTTGACTAAGTAACTAGGAAGTTCATGAATGACGTAATGACTTCAAGGTACTGTTTGGTAACCTGTGAGAACTGAGATATTTTTAAAGCCTCCAAAGAGAACACTAAGATTGCTCTCAAAATTTCACACATTTCTGAAATTGATTTTTCTATAGATTCTTCTAGAGACTGCTGGTGACCTGACACATAAACATAGACATTGAAAGTAGTTAACATGGTTCCATTTTCCTCCTGGCTTCCATACTTTTATTACCAAACATCGAACCAAATACACCTAGAAACTGAAGAAGAAAAATCAGCAGAGATGCTATGACAGTGCCCTGCCTGCCTGATCACTGTGGCTAGCAGGAGAACATTTCTATTCTTTAGCTATTATCCCTGTGTGATTGCTGAAGACAAAATCTCTTTCCAAAGATAGAGTTTAGCATCCAGCAATAGTTTCTGCCTCAAACTCATTATTGAGTGAAAGCATTTCAAAAAATATTGTGAAACTAAAACTCTTTCCAACAGTTTATTCCTCACTTTTGTTTGTGAGGCTGAGACATAGGTATTTCAGAAAAATAAACTAACCTGGAAGATGTTATGAGTAAACCCACATTTGATAATATGCTATTTAATTATATAACATAATTGTAACCTAAGATTAGAAGATTGTTCCACGTTAAGCATACTCTATACTGTACAATGAACATGTAATAGAAAATACTTAATATTTTCTGATTATTCCATATGGATTAAATATATCCACAAACATGGGTAATAACAAATGAAACGATTAAGTAGATGAAGCTTAAGATTGTCTGATATGGATATTCTCTTAATTTAGATTGATATTCATATATGGCAATAATTCAAATTAAAATCTGTTTACATCTTTATTTGTTGAACCTTGTCCAAGAATTAAACTTTTGATTTTTCAAATTAGTTTTATGATAGCGAAGGTCCCACCAGTAACACAGAAGACAGTGTGCCAGTCCTCTGTTGAGACTGAGAGAACTATATGCAGATTTTAGGCCTTGAGAACTTCTGCTGTCCTCTGGGAAATATGGTCCCCAGGGAAAAATTTCCACTGAAATCTAGTTAATACAAGTCATATATATATACAGTCATAGATAGATAGATAGATAGATAGATAGATAGATAGATAGATAGATAGATAGATAATTCGGAGGAAAGAAACAGTATTGTTACATTCATTTCTGGCTACCATATATACTGATCTGATTAGGGTTATAGATTTGAACATTTAAAGAAAAATTATCCCCTGCATCTTCAGAAAGACTAACCACACACAGTACCAGATTCACACAGTACAGAAAATAATTTGGTCTATGGGTTTGATATTTTAACATATTGCCATACTTATCTTTAATTTAATGCAGGAGCAAGAAGTTCAAACTGAAAAATAATACTACTTAATACTTCTGAATGAAATATCATAATTAACCCTTTCAAATCTTAGTTCCTGGAGTAGAAAATGGCTCAGAGTGTAAAGAAATATGTGACTTGCAACCCAGGGACACAGAAAGAATCAAATCCCTCAGGATTTCCTCTAACCTTCAGGCACACAAATGTTCACACACATGTACATGCAAACATGCCCACACAACACACAGAACACACGTCATTATGTTTTTAACCAATTCACACAGATTGTATTGATTATTTTAGAAGCCTGACACTTTCTTTATATATTCATATTTTTCTTTAACCAACCACATATTAAAATTTTACTTTTTTGCAACTTACATCGTTTGCTTACTCTCTCTTTCAAGCTTAACCACAGGGTTTGCCTGTTTGTTTAATAAAGTCTTGGTAATATTATAGTGGGTAATATAAATTACAGCTCACAATCTTCAGAACTGATAGAAATTTTCTTCCAACCTGGAAGGTTTTCCAGCTGTTACTCCTGTTTGGAAGTTGCCCTCAGCTGGAAGGAACTATTTCCAACCTCATCTTGCTCCTTCAGACGTTCTTTAAAATCTACCAGAAGCAGTATCTAGGCCCAGCCCCTCACCCTGAAGAAAGATGCTTTGGGAAAGGTCTAAATGTGGAATTCATGTGGCGTCAGCAGATGCCTTTGCTGAGACTAAACTGAAGCACAACATTTCTCATTGCCAATTTTTTCCAGTTGCCCCGTAAGTCCTCTTCATTAGGTGGTGAACCTGCACAGAATCCTCAGTTACCACAGTTGTTTCCTGCTGATTACACTTGAAAGACAACAAAGAAGCTTTTATCTTTAGATGTTTTAAATCTTGTGTACAATGCCCTAATTCCTTCATATTTCTTACAGATAAGGTAATACATTTATTTGCTAAAAAATCAATGGAAACAAAATACAGCATAAACTTATATGATTATAAGAATCCTGTACAAATGCAAGTAATTCTTTTTATCTAACATCCAATCTTTAACTTTCATAAGAAACTGTGATTTTTTTAATAATGTTGGATATTTGCTTTATTAAAGAATGAGACAGATATAACAATAAATGAATTCTGTCTCTCATTTTTACTCTATGCCAAAAATAAAGGCTTGCGGTTACACCTAGCATTTTATAAAAACGTAATTTTCTGTTATATAAAATTATTTTTAAAAGTTTCAACTCCATATTTACACTTATGTTTCATCTCTCTGTTAGTAAATTAGCCTCAACTATATTCCTTTGTCTGCCTGTTGCCAAATTATACTTGCCATTCTTATATCTTATCATATATAAATAATAAATATAAAATATTTAGAAAATAAAATCAAGCTTGTTTTGTCAGATTCAGATATCTAATGTAAAATCCCTTCGAATAAGTTTATTTCATCAAGTGAGAAAATGATTTATTAAAAAGTTTATATACATCATATAAAGTCGGTTGAAACTCGAATAATAGGAAAGAAACAAAATGAGACTAATATAAGCTACATTTTTGGTTTATTTATTCACATTACATCCCAATATAAGCCCCCTCTCATCCCAATCCTCTAGCAATTCCTCTCTTCATTCCTTCCTCCCCCACCCCTGGGTTTCACCCCCTCCACACATTCTATTCTTTCTGTTCCTGAGTAGATATGCCGGGGTATAAGTTAGGGCCTGTAAAAGAACTTTAAATCCTTTTATTACTATTAAACTTTTATTACTATTAAATTGAAAAGTTCACATTAGTCACCATTAGTCTTATATTTATATTTCTTTAGTGTACAAAAATAGAAATTTTGTCAGTATACAGTCATATAGAAGAAGGCAGCATACAAGGATGGCATAATTTTTTAGAGATTATTTTATGAAATATTTTTATAATGTACATTCAGTTACCCAAATTTTAAGCAGAGCTTGACAAATCCTGCAGATGCGTGAAAGGACTGCAGGAATCAGAGGGGTCAGAGACATATCAAGAGAACATGGCTCACAGAAACTACTGACCAGGACTCCTGGTGACTCACTGAGATCAGGGAGCACTATGGGTCCTGACTGAGGTCCTCTGTACATAAGTTAGGGTTGAGCCCCTTGTTGTTCTTGTGGGATTCCTAACAGTAGGAGCTGGGCTGCCTCTGACTCTTTTTCCTGACTGTGGGACCCTTTTCCTCCTCATAAGAGGTTGCCTTATCCAGCCTTGATGTGATGGAATGTGCCTGGTCTTATTATATAACTTGTTATGCTCTGTTTGGTTGATATCCTTGCTAGATCTGAATGTTTCTGATAAAAGGAAGAGGCAGGGTAGATCTAGGGGTAAATAAGGTGGGGAGATGAGAGAAACTGTGGTTGGGATGTGTATTTGACAGAAGAATAAAAAATATCTTATTTTATGAAAAAAGAAAAAGAAAGAAAACAGAAATTCTCAACTTCAAAATTAATCTGTATGAAACACTCTTCAATTATTTTCAAAGTCTCTCCCAGTAATGCTTGCTTATATTATGAATTGTGACATAGCATGGGTTTTGCCACCTTAGGGGTGCAGTAATCTTTTGATTAGCCCCATCATAGTGTATACTAAGGATAGTTTTGCAGCTGAATCTGAAGCTGCCACCAGCCAATGGAGGCACTAGAACTGGATAGAAGTATTGTCACTGGAGGCCACATGGCTGACGACAGACAGGCATCTTCACACCGAGGGGCACAGAACATAATTCTTTCCCAGGCAAGTCCATGTTATTTCACCATAACCCAAATAGCCCAAGACAGTGAATGCAATCATAGAATTTTCAGAATTAAAAAAATCAGTGCACACTTTGCCAGTTCATCATGAATTTTAGATAAACGATAGATAATTTTTCATCCCAGGCATGGACTAAACATGGTATTTTTCATTCACATTTTACATTGCACATGAAAACTACATATAATCAATGTTATAATAAAGAGAAGAATATCCCCTTAAGGTCCAGGAAGTTAATCAGAATTGGTTTTATGTATCTGAAAATCAGTAAAATCAATACAGAGAGTTAGTGCCATGGCTTTTTGAGACCTAGTGCACAGACAGAGATTTGGACGATGAAACTCTGGTATTAGTAACCATGAGTGTGATCTACAGTTTGGAGAGCTGATGAACCTAAGTGAGAGGCTTATTTTAACAGCCCCTTCCCCCATCTCTGAGCCCATAATGATGAAGAGAGATGGTTATGACACTTGTCAGTCCTAGACAAAACAAAACAAAGCAAAAACTGCCTTCAGATTTACAATATAAAAATAAAAATTCCCAAGACACCATGAAAATCAAGACTACATGACAGATAGGACATGTGGCTGGTTGTGACAGCTGATTGCCAGTAAAGGGATTTCTCCTGAGAAGAAGTCAGCTACTGCTGATCAGGGCTGTTGTTAGGCCTCCTGGAGACATTAGAAGAATCAATACTGAATCTCTGACAAGGAATTACAAGAAAGTTAGTTTCCCACCAGTTTCAAATATACAGTCTTCATGTAAAGTCCATGTTAAAAGGTATTTTTTACTATTGTAAAATATACCCCAAAGAATGAGTAAATCAGAAAATCAACATATTGTAAAGCTCTAACAGAATAAACAAATAACAACTTAGGTGTTTAAAAAAGAATAAGATAAATAGATTTTGCCAAAGTACAAATTACTATCCTTAATTCAGATACCCAATATTCTTTTTCTTTTCAAATCATACCTCTAATTCATACCTTTTTTAAAAAAAATTGTCTTATACATATGAGATAAAACAAGAAAGATTTTTTTAATCTTCATTTAGTTTATTTGGCTTAACAGGATGATTTACTTCTAATTGTATCCATTTTTTTCTGCAATTTCATTTTCTTCATGCCTGATGATCTCCAGTTATGAATATCTATCACATGAACTTCATTTGCCCTTCTCTGCCTGTCTTCTTCTCCATTTTCCTGTCTCTGGACACATACACTGCTCCATAATTTGGCTCTTGTAAGTAGTGAAACAAACATAAGTCTCTGGCTGTCACTACACAGTATGCTGACTTTGAAACTTTTGGATTAATATTGTTCAGTCTTCTGGATCTTCGATTTGGGGTTTTCTGAGGAGTTTCTGTATGTTTCTATGCTTTTTCATTGTATCTAGACTAACTTATCACCCCAGAAATAATATATAAGAATTCATTTCTCCCTACAAACTCAGCATAATTTGGTGTGTCTTTTTTCTTTCTAGTCTTTTTTCTTTTTTCCTTTTTTCTCATCTTCTTTCTTTCTTTCTTTCTTTCTTTCTTTCTTTCTTTTTTTCTTTATTTCTTTCATCATTACTGTTTTGAGTTGGGTGCGTATAAAATCTGTCTTTAGACTTTTTAGACTGAAATGCTACACTGTGTTTAAATTAAATAAGCAGCAAATGGATATATTCAAAAATTGGTGATACTTTAGTATACCATATGAAATATAAATAAGGCTAATGAAAACTTGCATAGACAGACACCTAATGCCTTACAAGTTAACGTGTCCAAAACTTCAGAACTCTGACTTCTAAAAGGAAAGTTTGTATAAAACCATCAGTCAGTAATTCATAGAACAATAACTAAATAGCCAGCATCCTAATATTTATAATAATAGAAAAAATAACTCAAATAAGACTTTAGGTTATATGTAATAATATCATGAAAGAATCAACCAAAACACTCCAAGTTTGTAACAACATAATCAGGAAAAATATAAAAAGAAGTATGTGCTGGCTAGTTTTATGTCAACTTCACACAACTCAGACTCTTCCATAAAAGGGAGCTTCAACTGATAAATGTCTCCATAAAATTGGGTTATAAGCAAACCTGTAAGATGTTTTTTTCAAATTACTGATTAAGCTTGAGGTCCAGACTACTGGTATTTAGTCCACTCCTGGGCTGGTGGTTATGGGATCTATAAGAAAGCAGGCTAAGCAAGCCAACACTCTTCCATGACATCTGAATCAACTCCTGCCTCCATGATCTTGCCATACTTGAGTGCATTCCTTGACTTCCTTTGATACTGAACTATGATGTGTAAATTAGGCTGGAAGAGTGAGATTGGTTAGTGTGAGGTGTGAGGAAAACATAATACATAAGACACTTTGGAGGATTCATGACCATCCTAGGAAGGAGGCAGTGAAATGTATCCAGATGAGCAATTGGATGACCTGTAAGAGATCGAACAGAAATGTATTAGGGATCAAGGCTGTCAAAAGATAGAGGACTTTGGGAAGAAGAGGTCTCTTTAACATCAATTCAAATGGAGAAATACTGAAGGGTTTATGAAGCAAAGAATAATGATGGATATATACTAGCAGAAGTTTGATATAGTTGAGATGAATATTTCCTTTAGAGTTCTGATTGTTCACTCAATTTTGTCAGAGGATTTGGGGTGGTATGGGATATGATAATGCCAGAGTATTTGGTGAGCTTGAACAATACTCTGAGTGACTTAAGAGGCAAATTCTGGGCTGTTATCTGACTGGAGGGAAGTAGGCAGTCCAAAGTAAGAGACTATATTAGACAGCAGATGGGTGCTGATGGCTAATTCTTTGTTGTTCAATGTTCAGCAGGACTCAGTCCAGCCAGAGAAAGATCAATGCAGACCACAAAATATTTAAAGCACCTCACACTAGACATATGAGTAAAGTCAATCTGCCAGTCATAATCAGGAAGGAGCTCCTGAGCATGGTGAGTAGGAAAGGTAAAGGTTCATTTAAGTGAGGTGGGGTTGGTCCACTGAAATACATCACATATACAGGTTGGGTTAGGTTATATTTAAAAAGGTCTTTTTTCCTAGGGTGAGAATCAGATGGGTTGGAGAAGCAATGCAAAGGATTTGGTATTAGAATGAAACCTTTGATGTGATAGTATTCTGTGTTTATGAAGGGCTAGGAATGTGGTTATCTAGATCAAATCATGTTGCAAATTAGCCTGGATAGAAGTAGGTTGTGTCATAAGGTAAGAAATAGTGGCTTGACAATCTAAGTTGATGAGGTATAATTTTAGCCTTTACTGACAATAGAGGGGAAAGTCTGATGTGCTTTTCAATGAACCCATCCAATCTAAGAGGTAAGAGATGAACTTGAGGAGATCAGAGAAACATGGAGTTAGTAACTGAGTTGCCGTTTGTGCTTAAAAATCCTGATTCCTTTCACATAGCTGAGTGTGTTAGCAGGGTATATAAAAAGCATATTTTGAGTCTGTTTACACTGTTAGTAATATGTTTTTGATGACTTGGAAGAGTCTTCTGAGGGCTACTAAATGAATCCTGTTGATTGGTAATGTGTGGAGTCAAGGAAGCCATGTCTGAAAGTTCCAGTGGCCATTTGACAGAAAGGAGCTGTGGTCTAAATAAAAACTTTAGACAGAAGTAGTTAGACCTTCTTGAATATAAGAGGAAGCGGGGAGGAAGTCTTTAAGTGTCTTAATATAAGAGTAGGCACAGTCAAAGGTATGCTGAGGTAATGAAAATTGTGATTACAATTGTGAAATATGTGTGTGACCTGAGGGATTGCTGCTCCCCTCTAGACCCAGGATTAAGAACAGACAATACCTTAGCACCAATTTCCAACACAATAAGATCCCATTTTAAGCAAGACATAAAGAACAATAAATAGTTTTGTATGAATGATTTTCAATAGGAAATGAAGGAGAAGAATCATATTTAAATGACTTATGATGAGGTAGTTGGTTATGATTTGTCATGATAGTCATGGTAGCCAAATAGGGAATTTGAATTATTATGTCTTAGTATTTTAAAAACTACACATTAGTAATGAGCAGGCATACGATATTGGTCAAATACTGGAACAGATCCTGACGGCTAGCATTAGAAATGTAAACGCGGGTAAATAAGTGAAGAGTTTAGAAAGGAAGAAGGAAGTGGGGGGTGGCAGGACCTGATGGTGCCATTTTTGTATGACCGACCTGTTAGAGTCCTTCAGGTGGTTCTTGATTTTATAAGAAAGCGGGCTTAGTAAGCCATTGCAACAACTGAACAATCCTTTAAGAAGCATCCTTCATGGCCTCTGCATCACATCCTACCTCCAGGTCCCATCCCTGTTTGAATTTCTGTCTGGCTTTCCTCAATAGTCTGTAAAATGAAAGTCAAGTAAGTAGTTTCCTCCTAAGTTGGTCATGTATTTCATCATAGCAAGAGCAATCCTAACTCAGACAGGCCTATAACAAAAGGAGTCTACTTTCTACTACAGGGATATAGGTTTATCAGTGTTAATTGCGGTTTTATTCATAATATCCAGAAACTGAAAATAATCAGATGACTAAAAAATTAAAACAGTACAGTTAGACAGTAAAATATTATACAGCTATTAAAAATCAAATCATAAAATTTACTGATATTAAGATGACTCTAGGAAATATTATCCTCAGTGAGGTAACACAGACCCCAAAAGACTGCATGTGGCTTTAGACTTTTGAAATGTATGCTACATTTTAAATAATCATAAAGATTGGGTACTGAATAAGGGACCAATAAAAATAAAAGGATCTCCTAAAGAAAGAGTAGAATCCAAAAGAAGGATCTCTTTCCTTAGGAGATCTAGTAATAGACTATAATGTTATGGAGAGACAAAAGGGAAACTTGAATAGGAAGATTAAATAAGAAGTAGGGTAAGACAAAAGAGTAAAAGAGGACAATCAGTAATTAAAACCATTTGTAAAAATCAAATAATAGGAAAATAGTGCCCCAAACAGGCACCTTATACTTACATATAAAACATCCACTGTTAAGAGTAGGTTACTTCTTTTTGAGTTGTTGGACAAACAGTCCTATGGAAACCATCATGAATCCCAGGCTACTTTCAAAGTCTTGGTTGCTTTCTACAATTTGATAATAAGGCTTATCCCTGAAGATAATACTTATGTCAACAAACAGTGAATTCAAGCTGATGACTATTTGAAGATTCACCCCTACTTAATAGTATGAATGATACTGGAAGGTATTTTTCACATGACCAGAGGAGAAACAATAATCAGCTTCACCCAGTTACAGCCCCTAAGTGAGTGTCCTATGGTAGTGATACGGATATAAAGCCTACTAGTATAACAGTGGCACAAATGTTACAGAAGTAACTAACCATTTGTTTGGATTTCTATTATTACTATTATTTGGCCAATTGAACATATCAATTAAAATATCTGTATACCAGTGACTTGTTCAACACACATAAGAGAATATTGTCCTTGGAGAACATGGGACATAGACCCACAACTGGACAGCAGGTCTAGAGTGAAAGATTTTAGAGCACTGGGTCCTAAAATAGTGAAATCATCAAATCCTTTTCTCAGGTCTCAAAAGTAAGAGTTTATATCCCCAGCAAAAGTCAGTGGGAGACAACTAACAGGGAATGTTGTGGATGTTTGAAACCTCCCCCTCCCCCCCCCACCAGTGGCACATCTCCTCTAACAAGACTATACATCCTAATTCCTCTCAAACATTTCCACAGAGTTGGAACCAAACATCTAAGTATGTAAACCTATGAGGCTTATTTTCATTGAAACAACCACATTCCTCCCTGTGACCTCCATAGATTTGTAAACTTATCTTAATGCAAAAGAATTTTAGTCCAACTTCAAAAATCTATCAATTTCAAGAATGCTTAAAAGTACAAAGACTCTTCTGAGGTTCAAGGCACTCTCTAAAATTTAACACACTGAAATATCAAAAATAAAATGTATTTCTAGCATACACACAGGCATACACACACACACACACACACACACACCATCATCATCATCATCATCGTCATCATCATTTCAAAAAGACAGAATAGGGGAATTGTGAGGAAATACTGAGTCAAAGAGAGACTAAACCTATTAAAGAAAACTCCAAATCTTATATCCCTATATCTGAGATCAAAGAACTTAGTATCTCCTACTCCTTCTAGCTTTGATGGCCAGATTATATTCTATCTGCAACTCTTCTTGGGCAGGAATTCCATTCCTTCTGATATCTATTATATCTTTGGGCCTCCAATATTATCCAAGCTTCATTTTCATAGCTTTACAAAATGGCCTCTCCTGGTCCCCAGACAAGGACTCCCCAAGACATGCCTGGCCTAGTTGGCTTTCATTAATCACAGAGTAAGATTATATAACACTATTACTTTTGTGTCTCTCATGACTCTAGAGCCAAAAGCAGGTTCCTAATAATGTCATATTCAGCTATTTGCTTAGGGAGGTATCCAGAATATTTATTCAATTGCATTTTCATAAGATTTGTTTTCTTGTTGTTCTTTAAGTATAGATAATTCTTCAGTTTCTTTAAGTTTCACCAATTGCACTAATTAGAAGGGTTCTTTACCCTGAGGACAACACTCCCTTTTTTCTATTTCTCTGTTGTTTCAGCTTAAACAAAGGTTACAACAGTTTCCTGGTATTCTTTTTCTCTCATTTTGTATTTCTTCTCTTTTTCCACCTCCTCTTTCTCATTGTATATTTGAATAATAATGATTACCAATAACAAGAAGACACCAATATCAGCCTACTTCAAAACTCATCTGTAGCCGCCGGCCACGAATCAAACGGGTTCACCTGAAAAGAGGGCTGGGAATGAAAAGGGGATGGAGAGCGAGAAAAGATGAAGCCAAGACAAAGTTCTCTGATCAAGGCTCAATGGTTTAAGCTTTCAATTTAAAGGGGAAGACCCCGACTGAACCCTTCCTAGTTTCAGCCGGGAGAGTTGGGTGGGATAATCCGTTCTTGGTCAGGGGTCAAGGCTGGAGATGTCTCAAGGCAAGCCCAGGGGCAGTTCTTTCAAGTTCCTGTAGCAGGTTGTACGTGGAGTCAAGGTGGGTGATTCCACCTAGGTGTCTATTGACATGCAGCCAAGGTGGCTACTTCCACCTAGGTCCTATTATTTGGTCTGTTGTGGTAAACAAGGTCTCAGGCCTGCTCACAGCTGGGGGAAGGGAACACTCATTTGTCAAAAAATTAGTCCAAGACTATTCAATGAAGAGTTTCAGCAGTTTCTTAGGGTAGGGATAAAATACTGCTACAGGTTTTGCTGAAATGTTACAAGAATGGCTCAATTGTTATTATTCTTTCACTCTGAAACCTCTTAATCTGCGCATCACAGTCTATTTACCTCTCAGTTCTACTATCTTCTGAGCTTCTACTAGGATGTGCCATTAATTCCCACTTAGTGCATTCAACTGTTTTGCTAGTCCAAAGTTCCACAGTTTTCCATATTTCTCAAAATAAAAACAAACAAAGAACCCAGTATAATCAGGACTATCACAGCAATACTTTATAACCTGCTACTAATTTCTGTCTTAGTTATTTCTCTAATTGTCAAAAGAGAAATCATGGTTACATCAGCTTATAAAAGGAATCATGTAATTGAAGGATTGTTTACTGTTTTTGTGGGTGAGTCCATGACCAGCATGGCAGGAAGCATAGTAGCACACAGACATGTATGTGGGTGATTAAAATAGCTGGGAGCTTACTTCTGATCCACACATACAAGGAAAGACATAGAGAGAGGTAATCGTAAATGATTTGGACTCTTGAAATCTCAAAGTCCATTTACAGAGATACATGTTCTCTAACAGGTATACATCGCCTAATCCTTCCCAAATATTTACACCAAATAGAAATGAAGTATTTAAATATACAAGCATATGGGGGAGACATAGAACTTAGAAGTACTTTTCTAAACATTTTTGCTTCATTTTGCTGTGCTTTGGCATCTCTTTATTGTTCTTTTTTAAAAAAATTATTTTATTTATCTAAATTCCAGTCATTGGCCCCCCTCTCAGTCCCTCCTCCCACAGTTCTTCACCCGATTATTCCTCCTCCTTGCCTCTGAGAGGGTTCTTCCAACCCCCTAGGCCTCCCCCTTCACCAGGACCTCAAATCTCTTGAGGATTAAGCACATCTTCTCCCACTGAGGCCAGACCAGGCATATATATGCCTGTGCTACATATGTGTCAGGACCCTTGGGCTAGCCCATGTATACTTCTGGTTGGTGGTCCAGACTTTGGGAGCTCCCTAGGATCTGGGTTAGTTAAGACTGTTTGTCTTCTTATGGGATTGCTCTCACTTTCAGCTTTTTTAATCCTTCCCCTAATTCAACCATAGTGCTCCCTGACTTTAGTCCAATGTAAGTATCTTCCTCAGTCTCAGTCAGCTGCTGGTAGGGCCTTTCAAAAGACAGCCATGCCAGGCTCCTGTCTGTAAGCAAATATGTAATGATGCCAGGCCTTGGTGCCCTCACCCTTCTATGAGGTGAATCTCAAGTTGGGTCAATCATTGGACAGCCTTTCTTTCAGACTCTTCTTTTTATCACTGACATTATCTATTTTCTTACAGATGCTTTTCAGTTTCATGAGGTCAGATTTATCAATTGTTGTTCTTAAAGCCTGAGCCATTGGTATTCTGTTCAGGAAAATTCTATTAGATTCAGTGTATTTGGTTTTATGCTGAGGTCATTGATCCACTTTGACTTGAGCTTTGTGGTAAATATGGACTATTTTCCTTCTTCTACGTACATGCCTCCAGTTAGACCAGCAAGATTTCTTTTTTTTTTTCAGCTTTTTTATTGGATATTTTATTTACATTTCAGATGTTATCCCCTTTCCCCATCCTCCCCTACCCCCCACCCAGGAACTCTTTATACCATCCCCTGCCTTCTGCTTCTATGTGGATGTGCCCCTACTCTCCCACCCACTCCCACCTCCCCACCCTGGAATTCCCCCACACTGGGCATCCATCATTCACAAGACCAAAGACATTCTCTCCCACCTATGCCCAACAGGGCCATCCTCCTCTACATATACAGCTTGAGCCATGAGTCTCTCCCTATGGGTTCCCAGGCTGGTGGTTTAGATCCTGGGAGCTCTGGTTGGTTGGGATTGTTGCTCTTCCAATGGGGCCACAAACCCTTTCAGCTCCTTCAGTCTTCTCTCTCAATTCTTCATTGAGAACTCCATTATCAGTTCAATGGTTAGCTGCGAGCATCCACCTCTGAATGTTAGACTCTGGAAGGCCTCTAAGGAGACAGCTATATCAGGCTCCTGTCAGCATTCACTTCCTGATATCCACATCAGCATCTACCTTTGGTGACTGCACATAGGATGGATACCCAGATGGAATAGTCTCCAGATAGCACCTTCTTCAGTTTCTGTCCCACACTTTGTCTCCATATTGGGTCCCATGAGTATTTTGTTACTCCTTCTAAGAAGGACCGAAGCACCCACTCATGGTCTTCCTTCTTGAGCTTTATGTGGTCTCTGAGTTGAACCTTGGGTAATGTGAGCTTCTGGGCTAATATCCACTTATCAGTGAGTGAATACCATGTGTGTTCTTTTCTTGAAGATACTTTCATTTTTCTACTGTATGCTTTTGGCATCTTTGTCAAAGTTCAATTGTCCATAGAAGTGTGGGTATATTTCTGGGTCTTTGATTGTATTCCACTGGGCGATCTATGTGTTTGTGTGTCAATACCATGCGGTCTTTTTCACTATTGCTTAGTAGTGTAGAATGAAAAATTATGAAGATCATTTTATGAAATATATATAGATTCTTCTTTAGGTTTTTTTTTTAAAGGGTATGGAAAATTCTCTCTGAAGCAAGCTAAGAATGTGGACAGGCTAGTTACGGGAAATGGCTAGAATGCAAGTGAGCTAGGTGGAACCAGGAAGCTGGTAACCAAGCTGGTAACCGCAGTGACAGGGCAAGGCCGCAGTTACAGGGCAGGACTACATTCTTGAGAAACAATAGCATACAGAGAGTTTTCACATGACCCTGACTCACATAGGTTGGGTTCCTTTGGAACGTTCCACTATTTTTATGTTATGTCACCTTAGCAACCCCTCATCCCCCTCCCCATTCCTTGGTTTGTGGTTTTTCCCTTTAAAACCCTTCTCAAACTGGTTGTCTTTGTCAATTCAGCTCCTGCGTGGGCATATGAATTGACCGACAGCTAGCTGTCCATTTCCCGATTAAACCTCAGCTGTTGCTCCGGGTTTCGGTGTCTTGAGTGAATTACTGGGTGGCCGCAACATCCCTAGACTTGAGTGAGAGTCTCCCCTCTGCGGGGGTCTTCAGTAGTACACCTTGAGGTCAGGGATGGCGATTCTCCCAAAAGATCTTTAATTATTGAGAATGGTTTTGACAATCTTGGATTTTTTATTTTTCCATATGAAGTTGAGAATTGCTCTTTCCATGTCTTTGAATAACTGTTGGAATTTTCATTGGGAATATTTTATTGACTCTGTAGATTGCTTTTGGTAAGATGGTCATTATCACTATATTAATCCTACCAATTAATGAACATGGGAGATCTTTCCATCTTCTGAGGTCTTCTTCAATTTCCTTTATTCAGAGATTTGAAGTTCTTGTTATATAGATCATTCACTTGCTTCATAAGAATTACACAAAGATATTTTACTCAATTTGTGGCTATTATGAAGGGTGTTGTTTCCTTCATTTCCTTCTCATCTAGTTTATCATTGGTATAAAGGATGACTGCTGATTTGTTTTAGATGATTTTAAATCATGTCATTTTGCTGAAGGTGTTTATCAGCTGTAGTAGTTCTCTGGTGGGATTATGGGAGTCGGTTATATATGTTATATCATTTGCAAATAATGATACTTTGACCCCTTCCTTTCCAAATTTCATTCACTTGATATACTTTTGTTGTTTAATTGTTCTAGCTAGAACTTCCAGTACTATATTAAATAGATTGGTAGAGAGGTGAAAACCTTTTCTTGTCCCAAGTTTTAGTGGGATTGCTTCTAGTTTCTGTCCATTTAATTTGATGTTGGCTGTTGGTTTACTATATATTGCTTTTATTTTGGTTAGGTCTGTGCCAGGAATTCCTGATATTCCCAGGATATCACCCATGAAGAGGTGTTACATTTTTTCTAAGTCTATTGCAGCATCTAATGACATGATCATGTATTTTTTTTCTTGAGTTTGTTTATATAGTGTATTATGTTGATGGGTTTCCATAAATTGAACCACCCCTGTATTCCTGAGATGAAGCCTGCTTAATCATGGTGAATGATGATTTTTATGTTTTCTTGAATTTGGGTTGTGAGAATTTTATTGAGTATTTTTGCATCAATATTTATCAGCAAGATTAGGCTAAAGTTCCTGTTCTTTGTTTTCGTGTATGTCTGTGTGTGTTTGTGTGTGTGTGTGTGTGTGTGTGTGTGTGTGCATGTGTGTGTGTGGTTTAGGTATCAGAGTAAATATTGCCTTATAGAATGAATTAGGTACTTTTCCTTTTGTTTCTATTTTGTGGAATAATTTGAAGAATATTGGTTTTAGCTCTTCTGAGAAGTTCTGGTAGAATTCTGCAGTAAAACCATTTGGCCCTGCCTGTTCTACCCCCTCCCTTTTTTTGTTTTTTTGTTTTTGGTTGACTATTTCTATTTCCTTAGGGGTTATGGGACTATTTATATATTTTACCTGATCTTGATTTAACTATGATATGTGGTTTCTGTCTAGAAAATCATCCATTTCATCTAGATTTTCCAGTATTGTAGAACATATGCTTTTATGATTAGTTTCTTATGATTTTTTAAATTTCTTCAGGATCTGTTATGTCTCGTTTTTAATTTCTGATTTCGTTAATTTGGATATGTGTCTGTGACCTTTAGTTAATTTAGCCAAGGGTTTATCGATCTTGTTGACGTCCTCAAAGAATCAGCTGTTGCTTTTGATGTTGATTCTTCGTATCATTCTCTTTGTCTCTAACTGGCTGACTTCAGTCCTGTGTTTGATTATTTCCTTACATCTACTCCTCTTGTGTCTGTTTGCTTCCTTGTGTTCTAGAGTTTTCAGGTGTAATGTTAATTTGCTTGTATGAGATCTCTCCTATTTCTTTATGAAGGCACTTAGTGATATGAATTTTTCTCTTAACACTGCTTTCATTGTGTCCCATAAGTTTCAGTCTGATGTGTCTTCTTTTTCACTGATTTCTATAAAGTCTTTAAAGTATTTTCTTCCTTCCTTCCTTCCTTCCTTCCTTTCTTTCTTTCTTTCTTTCTTTCTTTCTTTCTTTCTTTCTTTCTTTCTTTCTTTCTTTCCCAAGTTATCATTGATCAGAGAGTTGTTCTGTTTCCATGAGTATGTGGGCTTTCTGTTGATTTTGCTGCTATTGAAGTCTAGCCCTAGTTCATGGTGATCTGATAGGAAGCATGGGGTTATTCCAATCTTTTTGAATCTATTGAGTCTTGTTTTATGTCCAATTATATGGTCAGTTTTGGAGAAAGTTTCATGAAGTGCTGAGAAGGTATACTTTCTTTTTTTGTGGTAGAATGTTCTGTAGATATCTGTTAAATACATTTGACTCATAACTTCTGTTAGTTTCACTCTGTTTCTGATTAGGTTTTGTTTCAATGGCCTGTCTGTTTGTGAAAGTGGGGTGCTGAAATCTCTCACTATTATTGTGTGAAGTTCAGTGTGTGTTTTGAGCTTTAGCAAAGTTTCTATTATAAATGAAGTTTTCCATGCATTTGGAGCATAGGTGTTCAGAATTGAGACTTCTTCTTGGTGGATTTTTCCTTTGATGAATATGAAGCAACCCTTCTGCATCTCATTTCATAACCTGTAGATGAAAGTCTATTTTATTGGATACTAGTCTGGCACCTCCAGCTTGTTTTTTGGGACCATTTGATTGAAAAACTTTTTTTCCAGTTTTCTGCTCTCAGGTTGTGTTTGTCTTTGTCATTGAGGTGTGTTTCTTATATACAGCCAAATGCTGGATGTTATATTCATATCAAGTCTGTTAGCCTATGTCTTTTTATTGGGGAATTGAGGCCATTGATGATGAGATATTATAGACAGATAATTGTAAGTTCCTGTTAGTTGGGTTGCTGGAGTTGGTATTATGGGTATATGAATCTTTTCTTTGGGGTTTGTTGTGAACTATTTAGCTTCTTGTGTTTTCTTGATTGTAGTTACCCTCCTTGTGTGGGATATTTCATCTCAGTATCTTTTGTAGGTCTGGATTAGTACAAAGACACTGGAGATATTGGTTAAATTTGGTTTTGTCATGGAATATCTTAGTTTCTCCATCTATGATGAGTGAGAGTTTTGCTGGGTATCATATCCTGGCCTGGCATCAATTTTGTCCTTTTGTATACTCAACAAAGTAATTGTTTTTTTTTTTGCTAAATGATTAATAAAAGTAACTGTCTTAACTTCTTGTGTTAGAGCAATGGTTGTAGCAATTAATATAGTTAAAGCTGATATACCAGCAACAATTAAGCCCACTACCTTCTTGTTTCTGCTTAAAGCTTGACTCACTTCTTCTAGTACTTGCAAGCTTTTGTCAGAAGACCAAGGTCCTGTAATACTCAGGGCAATAAAACAAAAGCTGGTGGATAGGTCCCTGTAACAAACATGCCAGGTTTCAACACACTAACACAATTAGAAAGTGTACAATCATTAAAACTTACAATAAATACTGTAGAAGAAACAAAAATAATTTTAACATGACAATTAAAAGAGCCCTAACACATGCAGTAACACTTGTTTGGAATCCATATTCTGACTCAACTTTATCTCTTGCTAACATAACATCATAGAGAAATGCAACTAACTTCCAAATATGTCACTGAAAATGTCCAGAACACGCCTTCCAAGTGAAGACTGTTATTTCCAATGTTGAACTGATTTCTAGACAAGTCTATGATTGTTGAGTCTGAATAACTAAAAAGACCATTTCCAACACCTCAGTTATATTAATGAATATTAAAACATCACTTAAAAGAGAAAATCATTATAATATTACCTTATGTTAACATCAAAAGCATCATATATTTGTATATAAAATTGATTTACAATTAACTCTCATGTGTACTGAAAAGTATAAATTTCAAAATATTGTTTTAAGAAAAAATGTGTAGAAATATGCTGAATTTGTGTGCTGTGTTCATGAGAAAATTTTGATAATTACTCCTCATTTATTTGTACATAAAAATTATATTCTAAACCAGAGTTTAGTTGTTCTGTTTCAGATTGTTTTTAACAAAAACATTCATTACAAAATCAAACTCGATGATATAAAGGCTAAAAAGTTGCCAATCTGTTTTTAAACAAAAATTTTGAGAGTCTACAGTAATTTATTTTAAGATTTGTGACAGAATATCAAAAATTTAGACATGATAGTTTTTAAATTTTGAAAAATGGTCAACAGAATGTAAAAATTTCATATATAGGATAATTACTAACTAGTTCAAATTTCATATGGATGCAAAGAAAATTTAATAGAAAATGATAACCTCAACTTATTGTTCTGTAACAGTGAGTTAACTCAATAATGTAACTACAATATTTCTCATATTTTTCTTCCTCTAAATCTTCCTACATATTCTGCACTGCTGTCTCTGAAACACATATTTAATTTGAAGAATAAAAGATATAAAAGTTTTGATATATGTTTAAGACTACATATTAAAATATATTTTAAGTATCACAAGCCTAAATCTAACATTTCAAAAAAAAAAAAACTTCTAGATAAACCATTTAGAGAACATCCTTTAGGTCTTGGGTTAAGAAGACATTTATTTTATAATTCTCACTATTACCAAATCTATTAATTGAAAGTAAATATTTTTAGTCTAAAATTAATGTTTTTTTTAAAGACAATGCCAAAAAATATCTAAGGATAATATACAGCTTCAAATAAAATTAATATATATATGACATGTAGTATTCTAAAGATCTGAAAGCTCCTAACTCTCAATAGTAATAGAAAATATCAGAGAATTATATTATTTGAAGGTATATTTCCATAAAAGAACAAAGGACAGTAAGACAACTTACACATGAACAATAGGAAAATGTTGTTTCCAGCCTAAATAATATTTTATTATATATCTATGTGAGGAATCAAATTTAAAATAATTGTTACTACTATTGTGAAAAATACTGTGAAAAAATGGACATTTCACATATATTGCTTGTTGTAATTCAAATTTGTAAGATCACCTTGAAAAAAGTTATTTTTAAAAAATTGAAAATTAAAACCAATTATATGTGATTAATGTATATAGACTAGTTTCTTGTCATTGTTTCTGTAAATTATATAGTGTAACTATTTATTGTGAATTTAAGTTGTTAGTATTCAAAATTAGGTACGATTTACAGTAGTCTATAAACATAAATTCAAATAATATGCCATTTTATATAACTTGCTTGAGATCAAACCTATGGATTTTTATATCCACAGAAGTTTCCAGAACCAATTCTTTGGCAATAAAAAGATGTGTGTATATGTGTGTATGTGTGTATATGTGTGTGTATTCATGCCACATCACATCTAAATCGTGGAGTAAGTATGTTTTACATAAAATAACACAAATAAGAATTTTTATGATTGCAATTGTATAAACTTCTATTTAAAAAAACAAATGTAGTTTATCAGAAAGCAAAGCAACAGTTTCCCAGAAACAAAGGCTTGCCAGTAAACCTAGCAAAATATGTGAAGGTGATAGACAAGTTCATTATCTTTTAACTAGTGATTATTTTATTGGTCATATATGTCAAAATACTTGAAATGTACACATGTAATACACGGGATAAATTTGATGTCAGTAATGCATTAATCAAGCTGTCAATCTTATGTAAAGTCTATAATTCAGTTGCCAGGAATTCTTTATGTATAAGTAATGGAAAAGTTGATTCTTTTTAAATATATGAGCTAGTTCTCAATTTTGCAAATAAAAAGATGATTTTATTTAATCCCATTGCTCTATTTTTCCAAAATTTATTTTGAATCTTGTTACTGTAACAATAACAAGTTGGAAAATTTTTCTAAATATACAGCACCAATTTCTAATATTATAAAAGAATAGTCTAGTGCAGACAATTAGATGTCCTGTAGGCAACTTTAATATACATATAATTGTGCATCATGTTGTACGATGTATTATTTTTATTTCCTTATTGAAGGAAACACTGAGTTAAAGATGAGTTTTATTTAGGGTGAATTGGTTGAATCAAATGTGAATTATATCACACTACTCATCCTTTTCTCCTACAGCTTAAGCTGTAGTTATTTCTATAAACAAATGGAGAGACAAATCTGCCCGCCAGAAAAAGATTTCAAAATGAAATATCTGAGAAATATTGATATGGTAGGCGAATAGTTGGGGTGCTAAAATAGTGTATTACTATAAATTCTGAATAATGATGTGGTTACTCATTAATGAATCTTAAAAATATTTTACCTAAGCAGATGGAAAGGACTTTGTGACTGTGACCCCACAGGCACCTCACAGAGGCATTTTAGGCAGACACAGATCAGACAGAGCTGAGTGAGGTTTGTGGAGCTTATTTTAGAAAATAAAGTAAGAAACTAAAGCAGAGGATATCTGTCAGTCTGTGTCTGCCCCTCCTCAGGGAACGGCCTCAGGGGCGGTGAAAAGCAGGAAGCATTTGGCATCTCTCTGCACTGCTGGAAGGGGCTGGGCTGTACGGAAGTGCGGAAGTGCTATGACATTGCTCTAGGGGTGGGAACAAGCAATGTGAGATGTGGGAAACCCAAAGCTGGTTCAGGAATCCACTGGACTGGGAGTCAAGGAAGAGCAGAGAATGCAGTCGCAGGTGTGTGCCCACCAAGTCTCCAGGTGGAGACTATTCTGCCCCACAAATTTTCTGGCATGGTTTTACTGTCCCTCAGTTGTCAAAAGCCTTAAAGAGCATCTTTATTTGTACCTAGCGATTTGTGTGCTCAGTTTTCATGAAAATATTTTCAGCTAAGGTTTATGAAATTCCCATGAAAAGCATATCCATCTATTAGCTGACACACTACTGTACATATATGCAATCTTCTACCTTTTCAGAGACACACTGTGAGAATATAACAAGATGTCTGTAGGAAACTTAAATGTTTCTGTGTATTTACAAAAAAGAAATGGAATGTTATTCAGAAATCATTGCAGAATTTGTGGTTTGTTTCCATGTCACCATATTTATGAAGTGACATTTATCATTGGTTTCCTATACCTTCAAAAAGGTGTGTAGACCCAGAAATAGATTCTCACAGATAGAATATAGCATAGGCTTACTCAGGTTTTGGACTCTTATGTTAAGCTTCTATCCATTTCTGCTCTCTGGATCTCATTCTTCCCTTGACACCCTGCAGCATTCACTAATCTGTGTGGATCCTTCACCATTTTCCCTTACTCCTAATTGCTTAGTGGCACATTAACCGAGAATATCCATTTTTATTGTTTCTTTTTACAGGAACTTAATTTTAAAAAATATATAAATTACACCATTAAATGTGATTTTAATAATGTTCATAAAAATATGTTTTATCAATTTTATAATTATTTCTCTTTGATGATAATTGTTTATCAGATTAAAATTTTTAGGGTTTATATGAATTTTGATTGAGATTGCTGGCATCCATATTACAAAGAACTTTACTAAGATTCTTTCATTTTTTTCTTTTTTTTTCTTTTCTTTTTTTTTTTCAAGACAGGGTTTCTTTGTATAGCCCTGGTGTCCTGGAACTCATTCTGTAGACCAGGCTGGCCTCAAACTCAGAAATCCACCTACCTCTGCCTCCCAAGTGCGGGTAATAAAGATGTGTGCCACCACTGCCCTGCTTTACTGAGATTCTTACCTAAGAATTTACCTACTCTCTACAGCCTCTTTATTTTCTAACAATTCCTTAATACCTTAAAAATAACTTATTTTTCTATTATCCCTCTTTTATTGGGTACTTATAGAGCATATAAAAATAATGTTTCCTAATTCAATAATAAAAATATAACTGACACTTTAAGAGATTAGCTTTCCCATTCATGTGTCTACCTCCTTCAGTAAGTCTCATGACCTGTGTTTTCAGTCCTGTGAAACCACAGTGAAACCTTTTAGAGATAAAGGAATACAAATGTATAAACCATTAGGCCTGAAACTGGCCATAGTCCTGAAGTCACAGGTGGCCTGAGTCACTGAGTAACAACATGACGTTTTTTTAAAATGCTTAAAATATAGCTATGTTGTTTCTTGGCCCAAAATTCAACAAAAGAGTAGAACAAACATATGAGTCATAGTTATAATGCCTATAAGTTACAGATGAGTTTATGACAAAGATAATTCATACTAAGAATATCTAAAGGTTATATATGGTGGTATGGCATTTTGTATGAGAAAAAGAATTTAGAAGCACATCTTGATTCCATTCAAAACTAAGTTGTTTCCTCTATTATGAGCTGTGCACTGATATTTTTCCTAATTTTTAGGGAATTTCTTAAAGTTATTAGTTCTTTTGTTTCATTTTAGTTTTGATGGAATCTATATAGGCATTTTATCTACATAAGAGTGCATTTGTTCTTCCATTGGAAATAATTGTTAAGCATCCATTTCATTTTCAACAGTAATCTAATTTTGATATTAGAGTTCACATTCACCAGGAAAATATAGCAGAATAGTCAGCACATCACCCACTACTCAAAATCTCCTACAGGTGAAATTTAATTCAGAAAATCTTCATTTAGGAGAAAGAAATTTTACATACATTCCTCAAATATAGCCATTCTTAGAGCCAATTAGAACATCTGAACATCTCAGGTCACTCACCAGTGATCTTGAGACAAGGTTTCCTCCCAGTGGGCAAATAACACCCGAACTAAGCTAATCAACTTGAACAAGTCATTAATACAGGGAATCCATGAAGAGAAATCAGAGGGTTGAAAGGAATGTTAAAGATATTTTAGTTGCTTATAGAGAAGCATATGTTTTAAGCTGTCTCAGACACTGAATGATTGCTGTTCCTAGTCTCTGTGAATCCCTTCAACAAATATGTTATTCTTCGCAACTATTTTAAGCAAATTTGTGTATGCTGTGCCCAGTGTTCCAAAGGAAAAAAAAATACCAAAATTGCAGATTTTCATCATGCCACTGTCTTGTTTTACCAATGTTCTTTAACAGATGGCAAGCTTTACTTTGTTCGTGGTAGGTCTGATTCCTTGGGAGACTGCTCACTACGAGCTCTTCCACTGACCAAAAAGGGCATCTTTGACACTGGGTTAAACCGCATGTATGTGATTGCACAGAAAATTAAGTACAGCCATTCTTACACTACATTAGAATTAATAAAGTATAGGGACTATATTCTCTTTGCATCTATATACATCTATATGTAACTTCTTTACTAATTTTACCTTCATTGTTAGTGATTAAAGGTGTGTATTATATGCATGTCTGTATGTCAACCAGATAATCAGATAATACTGTAATCCAGGAACTGTCTGTATTCCAATAGGATCATGTCTTTGGATGTGATCTCTTGCCAGAGTAGCCATTTTTCCTGATTAAAATTTCTCTACATTTCCTCAAGTCACATTTGATTATGATATTTTATTGAAGAAACACAAAAGGAACTAACACAGACATTGGTACCAGAAAAGTTAGGTCACTGTTGAAAAGAACATCACCATGTTGATTTTTTTTGAGAAATACAGAAAATATTGCATTGTTAATCTAGAAGAGATATTACATGCTATCATTATAACATAACAAACCATTTTTGTTTGTCTAGGAAGACTGTAACTCGGAGAGTAATATGAATAGTGGAGATACATTTTAAGGGGTTTCATGAAGAGTTAAGGGCCTTAATAGTATCTGGGTCAGATGTCATGCATGTGATACTGCCTGTGTCCTGTTCATGTCCTGAAAATTTACATGAAGCTAAATTTCAAAAGTAATACCATATTTTATTTGGTAGAGAATATTTCAAAATAACATAATATTGAATCTGTACTATAGTTATCAATGTTTATGCATATATAGTTCTACATTTAAAAAAGAAGTGGAGAAAAAAGAAATAAATGTTCAGTTTTTAGAGGCAAAGATCACTAGGGAATTTACTGTTTCAGCCAAGTCTTGCATTGAAAAATGACAGTAATTGTTGGCATCATTATTAGAAAGAAAACCCTTCGATTCTGCACTTAAAGAATAGGAAAAATTCTCTCATGGGGGACCCTAGTCACCTTAGGTTTTCTTGTTGAAAGCCAGAGACAAAGTGGTTTTCTTCCCTTAGAAGACTTACAAACTGTGATAATTGTGGCCCAAGAAGACCAGCATCAACCCAAAGCTGTCAGGTGTACATGGCTAGATCATATATGCTGAATTTGCATTGAAGATGTCAAAGATGCAAGACTGAGGGAACTATGAATTCTTCCTTTTTGGCTTCACACTGTCAATGGGACCTGCAACACCTGAGGATTTGCAAGGGAGTTCTGAGGGAACATAGTGTGAAGCTCTGAAATGAAGCCTCAGGTCGCGTAGAGACTTAGTAAGTTGAAGATGCCAGAGCCATAAGACGTTTACCGAGGAGTGCTACATAGAGAAACTGTAATCACTCCAAAAGACTGTATCTGCAGTAACCAAATCAGGAAGACAGATAATTTTTAACCTTTTCAAATTGAATCCCCACATATCAGACAGTTACAACATGTATCTTTGTCTGTCTAGATTTTAGTTTTGTCTTAGATTAGGTTCCCATACATTGCCCCCTATTCTGAGTTATACTAGGAGAATGTCATATATTACATTCTCATATGTATTTATGTGTGTGTGTTGTGTGTGTGTGTGTTGTGTGTGTGAATCTTTGTATGAAGAATATTGCAGAGTGTAAGACACATTGAATTTTGAACAGAGTTGAGACTGTTAAACACTATAGTGACTTTTATAGTTGGATTAAATCCATTCTTCAGTATTATATTACCATGGATGTATGGGAACCAGGAGCTGAATGTTGTAGTTTCAATGAAAAATATTTCTCAGAGGCTCATGTTTTTCAAAACATCATAGCAAATTAGTGGCACAGCTCAGAGAAAGTTATATATCCTTTAGTATGTAGAGATTTGTTGAAGGAAGTATAATACCAGGGGTTATGTTTGAGTATTTAAAGCTCTGTCCACTCCTGCTTACCACCCCTTTCTCTATGGGGATGAATATGTGATCATCCAACATCTGTTCCAGCACCCATGCTATGCCTTCCAGCTATATTGTGTTCTCCTCCTCTGAAATGATAAGCCAAGATAGAACCTATCTTCCTTTGTTAAAACAACATTATACTACAACAAACTGAAAATTAAATAAGGAATGTTGAGTGGACTTAATGGAGACAGGCAATAATGGATGATCTGTTGACCTAATCTCAGAAAACACCATTCTCTAAGACAGCTGTGTGCCCTAGCTATAAGTGGCCAGCTTTCTATGTTTATATCTTTACTGTTGTCTTAGGCATTACCATTGAAAATATTA
Source organism: Grammomys surdaster (assembly GCF_004785775.1). Taxonomy (NCBI): domain Eukaryota; kingdom Metazoa; phylum Chordata; class Mammalia; order Rodentia; family Muridae; genus Grammomys; species Grammomys surdaster. The sequence continues at coordinate 13,676,245 of NW_021604576.1, forward strand.
TGAGTTTGCAATATTTAAATTTCTTCACAAGAAATCAACACAGATATATTTAACATTTTTAAAGTTTTAACTATGATAATGCGTATTCTGACCTTTAAAGGCAACATTAATGAGACAAGACCAGAATATTTTAGTCAAATGCACAAATGAGGAATCCTATGTTATCAGGGTTGTGGGGCCTTCTAAAGCCCATTTAAAATTTCCATTTTACAAAAAAAATTGTCATTAGTGTCCCTTACACAGAGAGAAATTGAGAAGAAAATGGAAACTTATATTCAGAAGAAAATTAAACTTTATTAAATAAAAACCCACAAAATTATTAAATTCATTTTCAAAATGGGAATGAAGTTGAGAAAGATTAAGGAAGTAACAAAAAGTTTTCCTTCTTAATATTATTCCTCAAAAGAGAAAGTAATGATACGTGCATCTCAAAACAAACAAAAAAAAATGTTATAGAGCAGAAGGAGGAAAAGATAGAAAAGGAAGACGAAGAGGATGAGGAGAAATCGAAAGAAAAATAATAAATAGAAGAAGATATAACCAACATGTTTAAAAAGAGGCATTCAAATAAGCACACAGGAAATATAACTTCATTTTAACCCTGGAATACTATGACTATGTATACACAATTTTAAAGCAAAGATTCAACCTTGTTATTTTATGAGGATGAAGAAGGTGCATGAACAGAGCAATTTCTTACATGAACATTGCTTCTCTGCATCACATTTAACTTCATAGTCACAAGAATTAACCATTTGAGAGTGATTTTCTAAGTCAGTATGTGACATTTCATCCAAGGCTATTTATAAAGTTGCTTAAACAATGCCTTTATAGCTGTTAAAAACTAAAGTTAATACTTGCAGTTTCTTCTAAAAAGTATACTTTGAAGATATGGTATTATAATTTCCAAGTGCAGATACTTGAAACAAAAAGGAGGAAACCAATGCTTTTTGTCCCCAGACATTTGGTCATCAGCACACTTTATAATCCCCGACCATTCCTAATCAAACTGTCAGAAGCTTAAATGATTATTGAGCAATTTATTTAGGATTATGGCTTAATTCAGGATTGTACAATGAACATACTATCAACTTTTAGGAGTAAAATCACAAGTAACAGCATAATCTTTTAGACCAAATAAGGTTTGAGCAATTTAAAATACCTAGGATTTGAAGGAATTAATAGATAAGAGGATAGTTTCATTATGTGGTCAAGAGGTCATTTCATAAAAAATATTTTAAATTAAAAAATTAAAAACCTTTTGGTTTTAAGACTCTGGATAAAATGGATTGTCAAGAATTAGAGAAAATGCTGAGAAGGAGTGCAAATTACTCACTTGATTGGGGAACTAATTAAAATTATCTTGAAGGCACTGAATATCTTTATCATTGAATTTTTTCATTTTCTGAACAAATCCCCTTTGTTGTTTTCCAAAGCAGAATGTGCATAAAAATCTAAATTCTGTTTTACTTACAAAGAAATGCCATTTATAATGTAGGGTAAAAGACAGCTTAAGGCTTCACTGACTTCCATCTTCTGGTATCCCTTGAAAGAGCAAACAATTCAAAATACTGAGAAAGTTGGCAGCCAAGGTCCAACAAAAGCATCCTTCTAAAAAGTTGCATTTGTATCCTTTACTCTTAATACAGTAATTGTTGTACAATGAGAGAAGCATTCAGAAATAACAAAGACCCATTTCTTTCCCTGAAATATAGTGGTGCTGCAGAATTTCCCAAAGAAATATACTATGACGCATGCAGGCTGAAATTACAGCCCAGTCACATTGCTATTTTGCCTTCTCCCAATAATTATTTTCAGATGATCTATATTAGTAACTATCTGTTGTTTGGCCAATCAACTTAAATGAAGAAACATTTGTTTTTATTCCATTTTACAGTATTCTGTTCATTTCCAGTTGTCATTAATGCAAAGAATCATTGCCTAAAGGTAGCAACAGAGTTAAAAAAAATGTTGCCTATCTCATAACAGACAGGAATCAAAGAAAGAGAGTAATGATCCAAGATAAGACACTCATCTGTGTCACATGTTTCAGGCCACTTCTCTCTAGGAGTCGCCATATAATAGGCTGTTAAATATTAACTCATCCACCTGAGGTTAGTACCTTCCTGACCCAGTCATTTCTCAAAAGAACTGTCATCTAGGAAACAGTTCTTTAGCAAATGAATTAGGTTGATCATACATGATCCAAGCCATAATATCGTGTGAGAATTCTAATTATCAGCTCTTCTAGGGTAGCTGTTCTCAAAATTAGTTTTTATCTGAATCATTAGTGAAAGGATTTCCACGGCACAGCTTGGGACAGATCACAGCAGGCCAAGATGGTTCCACGAGGGGAGGTTTATTAAGAGAGTGGGAGAGCAAGAGGAGAGAGAGAGAGAAGTAGAGAGGAGTAGAGGCCGGCCATGACCACGTGGAGAGAGGGGGAAGGGAAGGGGGAAAGGGAGACAACAACCTGCAGGTGTGTGGGGTCGAGGAGCAAGAGAGAGAGGAGGGGCCAAGCAGCCCCTTTTATAGTGGGCAGGGTTACCTGCCTGTTGCCAGGTAACTGTGGGGCGGAGCATACCTGGCTGTTGCCAGGTGACTCTGGAGGTGTTTAACAGATTGCTAATATTCCCACGTTTTGGTTTAATTAAAACGAAAAATTAGAAAGAGGTGATGGCGAAGCAGGAATAGGGTCGTTGTGAAATCTGGCTACTTCCTGCTGGCATTGGGGACGACGTGTCTCTAGGGGGAACCTAGAAGAATGGATATGGGGGATGTTTGTCCCGTCTTAGAAGAGCTGGCTGTTTTCTGATGTCCAGGGTCAGGTCCAGTAGAAGCAGCTGTGTCTGTGTGTGTGGCAGGAGATGGAGCATCTGAAGGTTGCTTCTCTGGAGCTGTACTGGATGCACCTGGACTTGACAAGATGTAGGAAATAAGATTAAGAACACTTGGAGAAAGAATTTTTTTTAAGATGTACATTTGAAACCCAGAGGGATACCACCCTTTATTATAGGTAGTAAGTAGGAATTTTAGGCAGATGTACTTATCTGGATGGTATCCATGAGAGGTAGAAATGAGTGGGTTTCCTGTAGCTTATAAGTTTACAAAAGAGATAACAGCTTGAGTTAACAACACAAGTAGTCTTTCAACTGAGTTTAGGTAATGAGGTAACAGATAAGTCTTTGAAAACTTAGCTGTCAATGTAGTCAGAAGTCTGGTAAAGAGTAAACAATCTACCAGTTATATATTATTTTTTAAAAAATGACAGAGTCCACTAGCCAACAGTTCCCATGGTTTCCATAGTCTCTTGGGTGAAGTCAGTATTGCTTCCAAGCGTAGAAGCCGCAGGGCTTTTTTCTGTGGAATGGGTACGCATGATATGAGAAATGACTTACCTTTATTTAGCCAAGTCATTTGACTCAGGGCATCCCGTTGTGTTTGTCCACATACAATCTAGGCTGTATGTTCTAGGATTCCGGTGTCCAGGTCTTCTGAAACCATCTTGGGCTAACTGTTAGAGGCTTTGGGCATTCTGTCAGCCATAAACTTAAAATATATAATTAGCAGACTTCTGACAAGATTGAGAGCCATAAGGATTGGTTGTAACTGAATAGAATAATAGCAGTAGTAAAAATCTATCAAGACAGAGCCTTTCTTATCCTGTCTAAGTAAGTTTGGCAGGTTGTATAGGTAGAGAAAAGCACATTTTGTATTAGCAAAGAAGCATTTTGGGTAAGAAAGCTGGATGGTAGGGCTGTCACAGGTTGGAGCTGTGAGTCACGGTTGCTGCAGGCAGGTCAGGTCTGTGGGGCTGGCAGCATAGCTGTAGGGCGGGTCTTCCTGCTGGCAGCCGGAAGTCGCTGCTCAGTGACTCTGGTGGCTGCATTTAGGAAAAGTAAGCATGTCCCGTATCACCACAACCTTAGTTGTTTTTGTAGCGGCGCCAGGCGGCAGGATGTAAGGGGACAACCCAGAGCAGAGCTAAGAACCATAGAGGGAAGGGACCAGGCGAACTGGCTGACCGATCGCAGAGGAGGTGAGGGGAGCTAGCTAGGCCCTGGACCCGCTAGCTTTCCAGGCAAGGCACTGGAACCTCAGTTCCAGTCGACTCGCAAATGACGAAGGAGGAGGAAAGGGAAAAGGGCGCGAGAGACTGGCCCTTGGAAGAGACACCTGGGGACTATGGTTGGAGCTGGTGCTCCTGAGACAGAGAGAACAGTCTGTCCAGGCCTGGCCTGGGGTACTCAGCAGCGAGAAACTGTCTCGAGAGGAAAAAGGGAAGTGTCTCATCTAAGGGGAGCCGTCCTAGAGAGGTTCAGGGAAGGACAGGGTTCACTCTAGCTCAAGGAATCTTTCCTGGGACCATGTGGAGGGTTACTCTGGTCAGTGGGGGAATGGTGAAGCTTACCAGTTCTGGCTAGTGTGTGTGTAAGGTGCAGACATCCACTAGAGTCACAGTAATTCCCCCATTTTGGTTTAATTAAAAAGAAAAATTAGAAAGAGGTGTGGGGCAGAACCTTGGGTGGGGAGCAGGTGGAGTACATAGAAGGGGAGTAACGGAGGTAAATAAATGCACGGATATAGGGGATTTCCTTCCATTTACCGGACTGCTGGCAATATGTATTAAGACTCCATAAAATAATGGGGTCTAGGGTGCCATTACGTGGCCACGTGGTCATCCCATTGTCTAAAGGGTACCCAATCCAGACTTTATTGCAAAGACATATTAAATTGGAAGGCCTCAACTCAGGCGTTAATTGTAAAGATTTGAGGTTTTTCAGTAGACAGCCCAGCGGGGTGTCCGCCGGTATGGACGAAGACAATGAACCCATTGAGTGAGAGTTACCAAACTTAGCTTAGCGTCCTAAACTAATCTTTGGTAACAGAAATCAGGCACTGCTTATAATAATCGGGCTGTCGCGCGATTAAATAAGGGCCTTGACTGGGCTAACCCACCAGAAGTTAGCCAGTCAGGAGATAGCTCGGCTGGTACCAGCTTTTTGTGGAGCTTCAAGAGCTGAGGAGGGGTTACGAGCTATTCCGAGAGGGGAAATCTCTCAATCAGTTCAAGGTCCTAGTTGAATAGCAGTTGTGGTTCGGCTAGAGGCCAGACACATGTGCTGGGGCAAAAGCCAGCCCTGTGGTCCAGGAAGCGGTGGCCAGACGCAAACCCGGAGTCCAGGACCCCTCACACGAACCAGAAGGTCCCTATGGATTAAAAGCCGGTGTGTGCATGAAATTGTGCAGTCCGGTACCTGGAAGGTGGAACCGAACCGGGGACCTGTGTGTCTGTCTGGGTATCTAGGCCAAACGGCAGAACACCGACTGGGGGAGGGGTGGGCCGAAACGGCACAGCTCACGTGGTGGAAGTTCGGCGAGTCTCAGCAGACACGGTGAAAACAGCAGGTTGCGCAGGGGTGTAGCAGTCACGGGCTGGTGGAGCTGAGGCTGAAGTGGCAGTATGGCTGCAGCGGCGGGAATGGCGGACCACGTGGGCCTCGGAGCAGCAGCAGATTTAGTCTGAGTGGTCATTGTGTCCATCTTGTACGGTCGCAGCAGCTGAGGTCCCCGAAGTCTTCGTATCCCAGGTTTCGGCACCAATGAAAGGATTTCCACGGCGCAGCTTGGGACAGATCACAGCAGGCCAAGATGGTTCCACGAGGGGAGGTTTATTAAGAGAGTGGGAGAGCAAGAGGAGAGAGAGAGAGAGAGAAGTAGAGAGGAGTAGAGGCCGGCCATGACCACGTGGAGAGAGGGGGAAGGGAAGGGGGAAAGGGAGACAACAACCTGCAGGTGTGTGGGGTCGAGGAGCAAGAGAGAGAGGAGGGGCCAAGCAGCCCCTTTTATAGTGGGCAGGGTTACCTGCCTGTTGCCAGGTAACTGTGGGGCGGAGCGTACCTGGCTGTTGCCAGGTGACTCTGGAGGTGGAGTTTAACAGATTGCTAACAATGAGGAATAAGTGTTAATGAACATACTGATTGCTGAATCAAAAATTTTGAGGGTAACATAGTTTCATAGGCACTGCTTTTATTCAGAAGACAGCATTTTAGAAATCCCTGTTCATGATAATAAATCTAATACAGTAGGAAAATATACACAAATTACAGAAAATGAACTGTGTAAGACCCAGTTAAGTAAAAATAACTATTTCTTAATTTAATTTATTATTTTAATACATCAACTAATGTATTCAATTAAATCGTAAAAGATAAATCCAAAAGTCAGCAAAGAAGGAAATATAAGCCAAATAAATTGAATGATTTTTACTCAGTAAGTGTTTAATAAGCATAGTTTCTATGTTACTTATTGTACAAAACATATGTAAGGGACTCCTCATTCACTTGAGGGGGAATGTATTTGCATATACTACCATTTTACCTTCTATGTACCATGAATACCAGCTGTAGTATAAGAAGTTTTTTTTCAACCAGTACTTCAGGAGGGGCCCAAGTACTCTGTACCACTATAAATGCCTAGTCTCTAGTGATACTTATTTATCTTGAAGAATTATCTGCAAATTACACTAAGATCTGCCAGCCTATGCCTTCACAGTGCTTGTATTAAAGTTATGCACCACCACACCTGGCAATAAACTTTTGATTATGTCCATTTCATTTGTCTTTAATTCCTTTTTTACAAATCAGAAGTTTTGTGGGGTGAGATCTTGCTCTGATGTCATCACACCCTTTATTCCATTTAAGATTGTGACTTTTTTTTTAATCTTGTTTTAATTCTTGAACAGAGGACTTTTCTCCATTACACTTCTGGTTTCCCTTTTCCCCTAAAATTGTATTTATTATATTTTTCCTTGACCAGTTCCTTGTTTTTCATTATAAATATGCATAAATGGGAATACTAATAACTACACAACATAGTCAATACTAGGCTTTTTAGACATTTCGTCTGACAATGAAGTCAATCCATAACTGTTCAGTTTAGCCTTAGGTGGATTTTTTTTTTATTGAGTAGAAAGCAGCCATATTCCTCACCACAATATTACAATAATGGGCTCTAAATAACATACTAAGATTCTTCTCCTCTGAAACCTTTTGAAGTTGACCCCCCATAGTTCAAATCCACTCAGTACCTAATAGAATATTTGTCTTTAATGTTTCTACCAGAAGGCCCCATTAGGGTCCACTTAAAGTGTCTACATACTTTATCTAGCCCAAATTCCCAAACTGTTCCATCTTCCTTCAAACAAAATCATGGTCAGGCCTTTTATATCAATACCCCAGTCTCTGGAACCAACTTCTGTCTTAGTTAGGGATTTATTGCTGTAAAGAGACACCATGACCCCTATAACTTTTATAAAGCAAAATATTTAATTGAGGCTGGCTTACAATTTCAGTAGTTTATTTTCATTATCATTATGGTGGGAAGCATGGCAGCATGCAAGGAGACAAGATGCCAGGGAAGAAGCTAAAATTTCTACCTCAAGTTTGGCAGGCAGCTTAAAAAGAATGCCACACTGGGTTTTACTTCAGGATTTTAGATTTCAAGCTTGACCCCAGTGACCTATTTCTTCCAAAATGCCATACATACTCTAACAAGGCTACACCTTCAACTAGTACCACTCCCTATGAGCCTATGGGGGCCATTTTTATTCAAGCCACCACAGCTACATAGCATCATACCTCCATTCTAGCTCTTATACTTTTTAAATATATTTTTCACAATGTTTCCTTAGCTTTGAAGGAAGATATACAGATATCTGATTTTTTTCCAACATCTATGAGAATGACGAGCATTGAGCTATTGTCCCATGGCATTAGTCAATTTTTCATAAAAACTTGGCCTGCAAAGGGATCTCTACAATGCATTACCCTTTACAGAAGAATATTTATATCATTAATTAGTAGTTATAAGCACCAATGTTTAGACGGAAATTTGACAGGCAGATCACATTTGACAAAATAGTAGCCATTACTTTCCCACTAAAGCATGAAGCTTCCCCAGCTAGGGTTATACACTGACTTACAAGATGAGATGTTAATTACTGCATGTTGGACATTAAATCCAACAAGAAAGTAAAGAGTAGCACCTTTAACAATTGTTCTACTAGTGTACCGGTTGGTACATTTTTGGGGGCCTGTATTTTAGCACTCACAGCCTATAACAACAGTTCTCAACCTGTGAGTTAGAACACCTATAGGGTCACATATCAGAGATTCTGCATATTATTATTCATAACTGTAGCAAAGTTACAATTATATGGTTCCAACAAAATAGTATTATGGTTGGGTGTCACCACAATAAGAGATACTATATTAAAGGGTCCCAGCATTAAGAAGGTTGACAGCCACTGGATTAGGGGTATTTGTTACACTCCTACTTTGTACTATATTACATTTCTCTACTATAAACCTACAGTGTGTCTTATGGCACTATGAAACCCAACTTTCAGGGAAGGATCTTCCAGTTAAGCCTCAGTCTAATTTTTCTATGCCATGAAGCCAAATCCTTCAGCAATAGGATTTAACATCTAATACTAACATAGACCCAACAGCTTTTATGGTACACGTTATGAAACTAGAAGCCTCTCTGGGACACACCTCATAGGATAGTAGTGCACACATTGCATTAGGGTTTTCAATCAATAACCATATGGATTCAGGGATTTTCTTTTATCATGACTGATCGTTTTACTTCTAAGTAACAATAACTATAATGGAGAAGGATTTGTTCGGGTGTTTCTGTTTTCAAGACATCCCTTTTTCTTCATTGCAGGTATAGAACAGTGGTAACCAATTGTACCTGTCTTCTAATTTTTTCTCATCTTTTGAAGAACTGTTGGCCTGGCTTGAAACACTTCCCAAAATTCATAACTCAGCAGTTGGACTTCCATCAACATTATTCCCCTAAGAATTCTATCTGAACAAACTTGGTTACATTTGCCCTTACACACAAGCATCATGCACTTTCTCTCTTCCTATTATCCTTTTGAGTCATTTAGAACCTTATAAAATCAATGTATTTGCTATTCCAGATCAATCTTCTCTGACAAAACTTCTCCTACTACATAAAGACTTCATTTTACAATAAGACTCAGTATGGAAAGTAAAACACCTTAGTAATGTCAAGGTTTCTGTTGAATAAGTCTTTTTTTTCTCCTTTCTGTTCTTTAAACATTCTTTTATGCAGCCAGGTGACTTGAGAATCAATAAACTCCACCTCACTCATTATTTCAATAATCCCTGTCCATTTCTGACAACCATGGAAACCTCAGTTAATCGTAACTAAATAATCTTTATAGTCCCAACGAACCAGTCTTTCAGAGACTGATTTTCATTCAGTGACCCGGGTTGTGTATCCTTTCTATCAAGGAATAATTTGATACTTATATCACTCTGTTTTTCACTTCCACAATACTCAGACTCATGTCGTCTGGGGCTTTGTTTTACACCCTCATCAGTAAGTAGTTGTATGCTTAATATTTTTTTTTCCAAATTCAGTTCAGATGCTGAGTATCCTTTAGTTAATATAGTTTCGTGCACTGTCCCCTTACTCATGCATTCACCTGCATTCTGGTAATGTCCACTACTTCTACCAAGTGTAATAACCACTTCCTTGTATGGACTGAACATTTTATGTCCTAGAAAGGTTTTTGAAGAAATATCTAATCTTACCTTTTTTTATTTGCCTACTAGGGTCTATCAAAAAATGGTAAACCAACACTTATTTCTAGACCTTCCTTTTATATATTTTCCTCTCAATGGGAAGCCTGTGGAATAGATATATCTATTTTCCACTGCAACTGATCCTTTATTTGAACATGTTCTTTTTGGAAAAATGACTGAGTCTTATCTCCATGTTTTATAGTTCACAACTAATGCTATACAATTCATATCACACATTCCTGTATGTACTAATTTCAGGAATTATAATACAAGTTCATGTTTCCTTTAGTTATTAAATCTCTGGTTTGTTTTTTCCTATTTATTTATTTATTTATTTATTTACTTTACTACCTGATCACAGCACCCATCTCTCCTTTCCTTCCTGTCAACACAACCCCTCCTCCTACCCCCTCTCCCCTTGTCCTCTGAGAAGGGAAGTCCTCCTCTATAGGTAAGAAACTACCATAGCACATCATATTGCTGCAGGATTAGATGCATAATCTCATACCGACAAGGCAGCCTAGCTAGAGAAAATGGAATCAAAAGGAGCAAACAGAGTCAGAGTCAGTCTCAGCTCCACTTGTTAGGGTAAACCAAATGGAGACCATATTGTACAAATGCAACATACGCAGCCATTCTTTGGATCCCTTTCCTCTAGCAGGGTTGTCTTGCCTGGCCACTGAGCAAAGAGGATCAATCCAGTTCACACAGGAACAGGTACGAAAAGAAGGACTTAAAATAGCAGGAGAAAGAGAGAGAGAGAGAGAGAGAGAGAGAGAGAGAGAGAGAGAGAGAGAGGGAGCAGTTTTATACAAGCTAGATAGATGTGAAGACAGAAGAAGTCAGAGAATTCAAAAGAGCCAGAAGATTAGAACAAATTACCGGAGTTCATTTGAGGTCAAGCAGAGCAGTTTAGTCAGAACTCAAGAAAAGCCAGTTTGAATCAATCAGATTGGAGAGGACTTAGGCCAGAATCTCTAAGTTGAACCAGCCAGAGTTCAGAATAAAATGGAAAAGGTGAGCTTATTTATCAGCATATTTCAGAGGCTGAAAACATTCTGAATCTAGGTTTTCAGATAGAGGCTGGAAGCAGAGGACTGCAAGGTCCAGGCATATAGAAGATTAGACTTTATGGAGGCTAGAAAGCCTAGAGTTAGTTAAAACAAATAAAAATGCTCTGGGCTCAGTCCAAGCCATGTATTTGCACAAGTTCGGTACAGCTTTCCTTTCAACCCATAATTTGAGGAAATAAAAGAGACATTTACTTTTAGAGAATTGCATGGGCCATGGTGCCTCTTTGTAGCCATAGAACAGTTATTAAGAGACTGAAAAACATAAAACATTGTCTAAAATTAAGTGATAACAATAACATTGAAAGAACAGCCTGAGAGATATGGTTCAACAGGTATGAATGTCTTTAGCCAAACCTGATGTTCTAGGTTTGACCATTGAGAACCACAGGCTACAGGGAGTCAATCAACTCCGGCAAGATGTTCTCATACTTCCGGCCATGTACCACAGAATGATTCACAAACCATGCTTCCTACACAATAAATTAATAAAGTTAATGAGTTTTCAAAAAAATAAAATCATCTTTTACAAAAAAAGCAAATAAAATTCTTAAATGCTTTTTGCAAATAAAAACCAAAGGATGCATGAAGCTCATATTTGCATTTCTTGGTGAGATTTCCAATAACCAAATACTTTTCCTTATACTGTATTTTACAGTTACATAATTTTCAACTGACAGATGTTGTTTAAGCTACTTGATGAGCAAGGAAAAAAGATGACACAGTTTTGAATGTACAGGGAATGAATGAGGATGTATCTCAGAAGTGATGGGAAAATGAGTGTGCATGATCAAAAAGTTAAAACATATTTTCTAAAATTTTCAAAAAAACTAATTTAAAATTTAACTTTAAGTTAAGTTTAAAAGGAATTAAACTACTATAGACTGAGGAAATACATGCCTGCATACACTGACTTGGAGAGAAATTTTCATCTGGCAACATGGCTTCGTTGTCAATGGATCACATCCAAATACCTTTTATGTTGTGTAATCTAGCTGGAATGCAGACATCCCACATACCTTCAATTCTTCTGGCTGGAATACAGACAAGCACTTAGTAGACCCATTTAAACACGTACAATAAGGGGAGGGTAAAGTTAGTTTGTAGAAGAAAACAGTCATATTTGAAAGTGATGTCTAATTGAGGGACAGACTGTAAAGTGTCTTTTATTCTCATGTTGTATCATCTATGAGGCCTACTACCTCAGTCTGCTAACCTATGCCTAGTCCTGAAAGCATATATATATATACTTCATATAATCATGTATAGGATTAGAATGTTTTCAGCCTCTGAGACTTATTGATGAATAAGCTCACACCTTCTGAGCTCTTCATGAAATCTGGCAGGCTAATTCAATTCTCTTGTTCTGGTTCTGTTTTGGTTCAGATATGATTCAAGTATGGTTCACAAACCATATGAACACCAATCTCAGTTAATCAAGAATAGTTTATTGAACACACACCCGAAGACTGATCAATCAGGACCACCAAAAAGGATTCAGGAGCCTAATTATGGTACCAGTTTGTTCTTTGTGCAGGTATTTTATAGAAAAAAAACAAAAACAAAAAACAAAAAAACAAAAAAAACCACGTTCAGAATTTCAAAAGGCAAGGGTTGAGGAAGTATTACATTTTGGCTAACTGTAAAAAGTATTATCAGTTAACCTTTGAGCTGACTGATCCTGAGTATGGTAAGACGGTTGGTAGACAGGTTCTGAAAAGGGGGATTTAAGAACATTGATATATCAGAGCATAAATAATAGAATCATAGCCTTTGAACTTTTAGGAGAATTTTTCAGTCTCAGCTATGAATAAATATTTCTGGGAAGTGGAGTCTAAGAACCTGAACTTAATTTTACCTTATGAGCAAAATGGATACTACATACAAAATGGCTGTAGTTGCGTTAAATGGAGCAGGCCTCAACATTTCAATCTCCTCAAATTGCTAACTGATGCAATCTGACATATTTTTCCTGGCCTCTCCTGAATTTTCCTGCTTGGCCTCATAGTATCTCTGGCAATTTGTTCTAATCATTCAGCTCTTCTCATTCACGGGGTTGTTTTATCTTTATCTTGTCTACCTTCTTACCATCTCTGGAGCCTGTCTCTCTAAAACTGCCCCAGTAAAACTTCCTTTTTCCTCTCTCTGCACTGGCCCTTATGTAACTACATTTTCCTCTCTCTTTTTGTGAGAGTTGGGCATATCCTCTTCTGCCAAATCATCACTTTGTCTACCATTCAATTAGTCATCACTGTCAACCTGTGTTCTTCCTTGTAAAAACTAACTGTACCTTCATTATTAATGAAGTTAAAAACCTTCTTGAAATGTGTATATTAAGGGGTTGTCTGTATTCCAGCTAGAGGATTAAAAGTGTGTGCTAAGGGCAGAGCCATACCTCAAATAGAGACAGGTGGTTTTAGTAAATAACACAGCAAGAGGTTCACAGGGTGATAAGATATCCTGAAACAGCAGAAAATGTGATGAATCAGAAAAATATTTGAAAGAATGAGTCACAGACAGGACACACCCAACTCTCAAGAAGACAACAAAGGAAAGAGAGGACTATGCAGATGAGAGACAGAGACAGAGGGGGGATGTGTGTGGAAGGTGGAGGCAATTTTACTGCAACAGTTTTACAGAGATAAGTTGTAAGTTAAGATCCAGAGAATGAGAAAAAGCCAGAAAGTTAGAACAGATTGGCTGAGGACAAGCAGAGCAATTCAGTCAGAAGCAGGAGAAGCTGGATTAAATCAGTCAGTTTGGAAAGGAGTCTGAGTCAGATGAGCTGATTGACCCAGCCAGCCTTAGGTCAGAAAGAACTAGAATGTGTGAGTTTAATCAGCAGTAAGACTCCAAAATGAGAATTGCATCCAGTGAATAAAAGATACCTTTGACACTGTGCAAACTGTGATGCAGTTTGACCACAGTTGCTCAACATCTTCATGACCACTGGAAATTCTGCAACACATTCGACTGAGTAGGTTTTTTGCCCTATTAAATAGCCATTCTTCTGCACCTTAAACTCATTTTTTCACTGTAATAGACTCTAATTCTTTAAAGTTAGTAAAATTATTTTCCATTATTGTAATGAAGCTGCAATTCCTCTTTGTTTACTTCATCCAGCATCAGCTCGAAATTGTAGAAAGAATGTATTATTTTTACAAAAAATGTGGTAGATTCATAAAAGTCATGATTATTTCTGAGCCATCTTAGAAAAATAATACTGGCAAATCTTTTTTCTCCATAGTTTCATCCTAAGAACAATCCTTTTGTGAGATTTTGAAGTTCTTCTGTTGTGTTTTCCTGTACTAGTAATTTGCATTAATGGATATTCAAGAAACTAATTTGTACAGCTCACTGATGAAAGTTACAACAAAGTCTGGAGACACATGAGGACATATTCTCTGTATGCTTTTGAAAATGTGCTGACACGTTTTAGGAATGCATCTGTTTTTGCTTGCAAAAATTCACATTTATGTGTGCAACATGAAAAAATGAATGCGCAAACAGGTGGTTTTAAGTACTCAAGCAGAATTTTAATTGAGCCACTAGCAAATTTATTGAAGTCTGTTAAAAACATCTCCAAACTTCAACACTGAATAATGGCAAATGTCTTTGCACACTTATTTCATCTTTCTTTCCTTCGAAATAGTACTGAAAAGAGGAGACCTTAAAGATTTTCTTGACATTAACCAATAATGAGAAGAAGTTTGATAAATTTGTAATATCTTCTTTATATATTAATGCCAAATTTTGACTAAAAATTAGCCAAGTAGTAATTATTAGTAGTCATTTAGTAAAAATTAGTAATCTTAGAGATCAAGTGTATAAAGCCTTCTTTTTTGATTCCCCAGATCTTTTGAGAAAACATACAAAAGTGTAGAATGATCTCTAACTTCACTAGATCTTTAATCAATTCATATACACACTGAACATGCAGAGATCTCTAGAAGTTGTCTAAGTCTCTACCTGCAATAGGTCAGGTATATTTTTAAATCAGTAGATATTATAAAAGTAAATGATGGTTTCTATATCAGGTAATACTGTTACAAAAACATAGATATATTTTAAGATTTTTAGAGTAAGTAATAAGAGCATGAAATAAACTTTACGTCACACATAGGATATGTATTTTGGGCATAGAACCAACCAATATAGATATCATTAGAAAATAAGGTTTGATTTATATTCTTTTTATTAATAATTTTATTTACATTTCAAATGATATCCTCCCTCCTGATTATCCTTCCACAAAGACCCCATCCCACACTTTTGCCTCTATGAGGGTGCTCTTCCACTCACATATTCACTCCTGCCTCACTGCTCTAGCATACTACATTGGGGCAACAAGCCTCCATAGGACCAAGGACCTTCCTACTCATTGATGTCAGGCCACTCTATGCTACATATGTGTCTGGAGCCATGGATCACTCCATGTATACTCTTTGGTTGGTGATTTAGTCTCTGGGAGCTCTGAGTTGTCTGGTTAGTTGATAATGTTCTTCTTATGGGGTTCCAATCCCCTTTAACTTCTTCAGTCCTTCTGCTAACTCTTCTATTGGAGTAGCTGGCCTCAGTCTGATGGTTGCTTGTAAGTATCTGCGTCTGTATTGGTCAAGTTCTGGTAGAACTTCTAGGAGAACAGCAATACCAGGCTCCTGGGGGCAAGTGGTTCGTAGCATCAGCAAGAATTGGGATTTAGTCTACAGATGGAATTGATCCCTAGGTGGGGTGGTAGCTGGATGGCCTATCCTTCAGGCTCTGTTTCATTTTTTGTCCCTGCCTTTCCTTTGGACAGGAACATTTCGGGGTTAACAATTATGAGATGGGTGGATGGTCCCATCCCTCAAAATTGTATATCTATTAGATAAAGGTAAAACCAAGATAGCTTTAAGAATAGATACACAATATAATTTTTAAATTAATATCCAGTTTAAGACCTCACAAAATATTGAGAGAGTCCAGAGTATTTTTAAAATGTCTGACTTGAGTTGTTTTAGAAATATCAGTGGTACAATAGAAAACAACTCCATAATTTTACATTTGACTGTTGTAGACAAGTACCCTTCTGGCTATTGGACCTTACAGTGAATACCCAACATACAAGCAAACATGTGAGGCTGAATAATAGAGACCTAACATTGGATATTAAGATTCTCAAGTGGAATTGCATATTAGAATGTTTCTTGTAGTTTCAGAGTCCTTGCTTCCCACCATATGATTTGAACTGAGAGATATACAGACCTACGTTGAATTTGAAAAATCCTTCCTCTGTTTTAATAATAAATTTACACTTAGATTTTTCTGATATAGGCGGTGTTGAAATAATTTGAAAATTGACTCGTTGAGAAAAAGAAAAGAACCTGTATTTGATAGAAATCAAATTAAGTATTGCAAAATAATAGGATGAAATGAGGTTTACAGACTAAAAGGAACAGTTTTACACATTGTTTGCAAACTAGTGTAAATAATGTGTAAAACTGTTATGAGAATAAATAATTGATTTTAAATTGCATTTGAGATCCACATATGCCCAGTATCCTAAACTGATGAAAGAAATGAAGGAAGAAATATAGGTAGGACGTTAACAGTCATTTGGTTTGTTTGTTTGTTTATGTTGTAATGTGTATCTGAACTTATAATTCCTAGATTTGTGTTAAATTGAAGCAAGGGCTCTAAAAGGCAAGAAGCTAGCAGGAAACACACATGAGGAGGAAATGCAACAAGCAAGGAGGTAGCAGTATGAAAATAGAATGGATTACTGGGATTGAAAATGTTTAAGTAGGTAGAGGCAGCGGAATGAGGAAGAAAGGAGAATGGATAGTTAACTAAAACAAAGTGGAAGGATGCTTAAAAAGAAAAACTGAGAGCAAGTATATTTTAAGTTAGTTACACTTTATATACAGTGTTTCAATAGGGTACACAAAGGCTGGAAAAATGCCTCAGCAGTTAAGTGCACTGACTGCTCCTCTAGAGGTCCTGAGTCCAATTCCTAGAAACCACATGATATGTGATATCCATCTGTAATGGGATATGATTCTGGCGTATCTGAAGAGAGTTATGGTATATATAATCTTTAAAGAAAAATGAATAGGATACACAAAATGGGTACAAATCATTAGTTAATAATAATACCCTATAGATATACTTACAGGCCAGTCTCATGGGGGAATTTTCTCAATTGGGACTCCCTCTTCTCAAATGACTCTTGTATCAAGTTGACATGAAACTAACTAGAGATACCTTCCTACACCTTATTGATTGGGGAGCACCTAGACCAGACTCCAAGCAAAAGCAAAAAGCATTCCCTTTACTTACCTATAAGAACTAAATGATATGAACGTGTTGCTTAAGTTATCTCACACTTTGATTAAAGGTTATAGAAAATTTAGGCTGAGACTGAGTTGGAATCTTTCTCCCTATGTCTCAGCTTTGACTATGATTTGAGGTGTTAGGAAGGTTAGAGGGAGGGAAAATTAAACAACATTCATTTTCAGACATAGGCCCTGTAAAATACACAACTTATCTAGCATAAAAGATTTGTTCACTAGTTCAAATAGTGTGTAAAACTGTTATGAGAATAAATAATTGATTTAAAATTGCATTTGAGATCTGTGTATGCCTTGTACTCTAAACTTGATCATAATCTCATGGGTGTGGTTATCAGCAGCCTAAGGATAGATGCTACTATTATTGTTTTATTTAATAGACTTAATTTGCCTGTCAAATGCTTCTATAAATATTTAGGTTTATAGTCATAAACTATTTTGCTTTCAACCTTAGGAAGAAAGAGCAGACTATAGGTAATGTGGAGTCAGATAAGTGGGCAACAAAATGAGAATAAGTACTTGTTGAGCTCTCTCTCTCCTTCTCTCCCCGTTTCTCTCTCTCTCTCTCTCTCTCTCTCTCTCTCTCTCTCTCTCTCTCTTTCTCTGTCTTTAATTACTGTTATTTTTTCCCAGTCTAGTCATTGCCCCCATCCCACTCCCACATCTCACAGTTCCTCATCTCATTTCTCCTCCCCCTTTCTTCAAGAGGATGCCTCTCTCAAGTATTAGGAACAACTAAGGCCAGACCAGGTAGTCCTCGGTGTAAATTGGTCAGCGCCCTCAAGTTGCCTGGTTGATGGCTCAGTGTCTGACAGATCTCAGGGGTCCAGGTTATTTGAGATTGCCTGTCTTCCTATGGGGGTCACAGTCCTTCTCAGCTTCTTCCAGCTTTTGCTTAAAATAACCACAGGGGTCTCTGACTTCAGTCCAATGGTTGGGTGTAAATATCGGGGTCTGTCTCAGTCAGCTGCTTGTTGGGACTCTCAGAGGACAGCTATACTAGGATCCTATTTGTAAGCTCACCTTAGTATCAGTAATAATGTCAGATCTTGCAGCCACCCCCTGAGATGGATCCCAAGTTGGGCCGGACACTGGACAGCCCTTACCTCAGTCTCTTCTCTAGTTTTGTGCCTAAAGTGTTTTAGACAGGAATAATTCAGAATTTTCGACTATGGGATGGCAACCCCATCCTTCCTCTTGATGCCTGATCTTTCTACTAGAGATGGACTCTACACAATCCCTCCCCCATTGTTGAGCATTTCATCTAAGGTCCCTCCCTTTGAGTCCTGAGAGTATTTCACCTCCCAGGTCTCTATTCTGTACCATCTCCCACTCCTGAGGCTGTACATTTCCATTCATTCTGCTCAGGGATTCTCTCCTGACTCCTCCATCCAATACCAGATCATGTTGTCCTTCTCCCCTTCTCTCCTTTTCCACCTAGGTCCCTCCCACTGCCTCCACTGATTATTTTCTTCTACCACCCAAGTGGGATTAGAGCATCCTTACTTGGGCCCTATGGCTTGTTAACCTTCTTGAGCTCTATGGATTGTATCCTAGGTATTCTGTACTTTTTTGGGGTAATATCCATTTATTAGTGAGTACATACCATACATTTCCCTTTGGGTATGAGTTACCTCACTCTAGTTCTATCCATTTGCATGCAAAACTCATGATGTCCTTGTTCTTAAGAACTGAATAGTATTCCATTGTGTAAATGAACCACATTTTCTGTATTCATTCTTCATTTGGGGGACATCTGGGTTATTTACAGCTTCTAAAAATGGAATATAGAGCTAAATAGAGAATTCACAACAGGATAATCTTGAAAGATGAGAAACACTTAAGGCAATGTTCAAAAGCCTTAGTCACCAGGGAATTGCAAATCAAAATGACTCTGAGATTTCACCTTATACCAATCAGAATCACTAAGATGAAAACTCAGGTAACAGCACATGTTGGTAAGGATGTGGAGAAAGTGGAACACTCTTCCATTGCTGGTGGAATTGCAAACTGGTACAACCACTCTGAAAATCAATCTGGAAGTTCCTTAGAAAATTAGAAATAGATATCTCTGAAGACCCAGCTATACCACTCTTGGGCATATACCCAAAAGATGCCCCACCATACCACAGGGACACCTGTTCCACTATGTTCATAGGAGCCTTATTTGTAATAATTCTAGAGTACTTTTCTTTTGGTGGGTCATCTTTATCTGGAGTTCAAATCTCAGAAGACATTGTAACAGAAAGTATATAAAAACCAGAAGATTGGGAGTAGTGTTGTGAAATGTCTTCTGGACATGCCATGACTGTTACCTTTGATCCCAGAGTGACTATAATTACCAGCATAAGGGCAGTACAAGGTTGAAGTATCAATAGTCATCAAGGTGTTAATCTCTTGGCAGTTGGTGGCTATTTGTATAGGAGGAGACATCTGTTTCTGATATACTACAATTGTTAAATTGCTCATGCACCAGTAATTAAACTGTCACCCATGCTAATGCAAGCATCCCCAATCCAAGTCAATGGGTCTCGTATATACAAAAGGATATCATAGTTGATAGGAGACTAACGTGGAAGTTGAATAGGTTCAGTGAAAAGGACAGGGAAAAACATTTTAGGAATTGAATATGATCAAAATAAGTTAGTACATATATGGTAGCACCAAACATTAACTAATTTAAAACACAGATGTTGAGAGTGGAGAGTTGGTTCAGACTTAAATGTGCTTGACACACAAGTTTGACAAGATGAATTCACTCCTCAGAACACATGGTTCAAGGAAAGAACTGAGTTTGTACCTCTGCAAGTGTGCCATGACATTTGTACTTATACACGCATACACAATTATAAAAATAAACTCAGTTAAAAATTTTCAAAAGGTAATCAGATTGGAGTAAGTGTCTCACATACACTGGTTTTATGAAGTGGCTAAAATATTACAAATGATACAGCCACAGTTACAAGAGTTAACTGGAGTGGACAGACTGGGTATAGGAAAAGGAGTACGAATTTTGCTTTTATAAGGTAGTTCAAAGAATTATTAATTTGAGGTTTTCGTTTTTGCTAGAAAGAGCTGTGAATGCCTCTATGTTCATGCACACATATGGGTACACACATGCACAAAAATAGAAGAAAAAAACAACAGGGGTTCAGGATACATCCTTTAACAATAGAAATGTCTTCTGTGCAAGCATCTTGTAGAGTGATAGTTGAAAATTAAAGAGTGATATCAACAAGCTCAATCGGATAGAGTGACAAAAGAAATGACTAATGTGCTTTCTCTTGTGGTATGAGCACAGGTGGATTTCTACTAAAAGTAATATTTGTCTTTTGAAGAAGATAATTCTCCTCAATTCTTTTAGACCTGCTCTCTATGCAATCAAAGAATATATAGTATAATACTAATTTTGATCAAACTACAATAAAGAATTCTAATATGATACTTAACTAAACTTCTAAAGTTAGAACTTGACTATACTGGATATCCTTACTGGGATCTTTCCAGGTCTCTAGAATTTTAATGTAGATGTAAACTATAGTGACTATTACTTATAGATTTATACTTCATTTTCATACGTCTTCATTTTTTCTCAAATCAAATACTTATGGATATATTTAGTTCTTGAGAAAGTATTTTACTTCTCATGGCACCTGCCATTTGGTAGACTTAATTTACATAATATCATTTGGATGTATTCATATATTCATGGCACAGCAGACTGAACAGACAATGAAAAAGGATTTGAATTGCCTTTCACTGAGAATCTCCTATCCATGTGAATGTCAGAGTAAATGAATGTTTGCAAATCACATTAAGAGTCTGACCATATAGAAGCAATGTGGCACATGTCGTTAGTACACATAGGGGCACTAATATTTGTTTCTAAATTGCACATTTAATGCTAATTTATACAAATAGGGGGGAGATTTCAAATCTATGGTGTTATTTTCAGGAAGACTTAGTCACAGAAAAAACTTCCAAGAATGTATCTATTTTCAATTTTTCTGGTTATTTTACATTTCATGTACATATGTCTTGCCTCCCATCTAACTCTTGAAGTCTGTAATGGCATGCAATATAGTTTTGAAAGTAGGTATTTGAAATCCCTTTGAGGGCCCTTAGTCATTCCTGTGTCTGTTTACTAATTACAGAAATTAAGGGCTTATCCTCAGACATTCTTGCTGCACAGAGGGAGTGAAGATGACACGTTTTCTATCATTTAAAATGATATTCTTTTCTGATTGATTCTTATTTTTGCCTTCTTTTCAGCATAATGAAGAAACACAGCCTTCTGAGTTATGTTGCACATTTGGCAGCGTCACTTTTCCTAAAGGTAAAAACATATTAAATAAACAAAGAAACTGTTGTAACATTTGGGTTTTTAAAATTTAGTTGTGTGACAGCTCAGAATTGTAAAGGTATAAGGATAGAGTTGTGGAAACTCATGACAGTTTTGCTTACAGCTTTTTGAATCTTTGTAAAAGTTTTTAGATTGTGCAGAAAACCTGGGAATTGTCTTCCTTTTAGTAAAGTGTCTGGGAAACATCACAGCTGTTCATTAACATATGAATCTAGCAAGAGTTTCAAAATTCCCCCATCATTGTTGTCTTGCGGCATACTCTTTGTTGTGAACGGAAATGAGCTGCTATTTTATTTATCTGAAGATTGTAGTGTGATAAGCAAAGCATCAGGAATAATCATACAAATCCTGTACACTTCAATAGCTTTCAACTATGCTATATGTCATTCATCAAGAGAAGAGGTTAGGATATTTAAATTACTTAGGTATCCTGTGAAGACTTGAGCCCCAGTGTAGGGAAATGCCAGGAGTGGGTGGGTGCGTAGGAGAACACCCTCATAGAGTCAGGGGAAGGGGGGATAGGGTAGGAGGTTTCTGGAGGAGGAATCGGGAAAGGGTATAACATTTGGATTGTAAATAAAGAAAATATCCAATAAAAGAGAAGAAAAAAATTTAAAAAATAATTAAGTATCTTGATGAATTGAACATTTTAATAAATCCAATTATATAAACTCTGAGAAGGTATACAAAATATAATAGTAAGATAGATCCAAGACCTGTCAGGTATTGAAGCAAACTTATTCTATGAAAAGTGATAAATGTGCACATACTTACTTAAACATCATAACACCAAGAGTTCACATACTATATTACAAATTAAGATCATGTTTTAAAGTAATGTAAATATTGAAAAGCTATAGAATTCTCTAGTGAATTCAAGAACCAAATATGGTAATTCTGAGAAATACAATAAACACCAAAACTGTGTCCAAAAATGGATTTGGTAACAGAAAGAGAACCAAAAAATCAGTTTATTTGTGCAGATATTATAATAAAAAATTATAGAGATATTATGATAAAGGAGCAAAGTCATGTAGAATATGTAGATTAACAGAGAGTTAAAGAATATGCCAGAACAGAATTAAATATCTATTGTAGGACTATATTTGATTTCAAAGCGACAGTAGAAGAAAAAAGAAGAAAATGATAAAAGGAATTTATTTCCCATTAAATGCATTTATACACTCAGTTTGTACTTCCTCTGACAATCTGAAACATATAGCTTTGTGTTTGTAATTCAATAACCATTTTTAGCAGTATAAAGCCTTGGGAATAATGTCCTCTAAAGACATCACATGCTTCTCATTGTCTGAGAGGCCATTATTTCTCCAGAAGAAAAAAGGTAAGTTCATTAGTCTGAATCCATTACCCCTAGGTTAAACATTTTCTCACTTGATTTTTTATAATTCCCTCATACTTGTTATTCTCCCGATATCATGAATACCAAACTGGCCAGTTGTAGATTCTTCTAATGATTTTGAAATGGCAAGTAACCAATTTTCAGAAATATGATAATCTAATTATTATTATAAATAATATAATAATTATTATAAATTTGTAACTGGATATAGGCTGGGGTGGGGTGTTTACATCACACACATTAGCAAACAAGGCAATGGTTTCTTAGCTCATGACACTACTCATTTCAAATGCCCATGTTCCGACCCTGGCTCTACTATACCTTGTGGCATTCACCTATCTCACTCACCTTCCTTGCTATGAATCTCAACTATAACTGCTCATCTTCTGTCAGCATCCTTCTTTTGGTTGCACTTATCAACCTCAGTGGCATACACATCCATGTAAGGCTTCTGTCCCTTCTGATCCATAGGTTTTGTCTTATCCGTCATAATATCTACCAGTCTTCTAAAATTACTATTGCCTGAAGCCTTAGGATAAGTCACATCATAATCCCAATCTTATGGAAACAGATCTACATTAATCTTCTCTATTCTGTTTTTATAGAGCTCATTCTGCTGTTATAATAAGATTCATTCCAGAAAATTATTGGAATTTTCAATGTTACCAGTAACACTCTTAAGTCTCTTAGACTAAGTTATAACATCTTCCTCTTTGCCTTTATTATATGTTGACTTAGTGAATTAGGTAAGTGGAAAGCCCAAATGGGCTTCTCTGTTTGTTTTACAATCTAAATGCTGTCTGTTCAGCAGCAAATAAGCAGTGACCACACATGCATTTTTATTCGTTTAATAAGGTGTCTAAACAGTTAATTAAATTATTTCTCTTGTGTTTTATTTATTTTTTTAAATAAGTATAAGCCCTTTGTATAGGGAGTGAGATACGCAACTGGATTATCAACAAGTATTTTGTTCAAATGAATTCTATTCTGTGTGGTGAGAAAGAAAGTTGTCAACTGAAGGGAAATAACTACAGTGCAAAGTGCAATAAGCAATAGTAATACTGTACTATAAGGTTCATAGCATTAAATAGGTATGATGAAATGTTATACTAAAGGCAATCTTCACAATTACCTATTCTAAAACATGTCACACAAAGTTTTAGCCTGATAACACAAATGGGAAAAGGCTTCTATTACTCTATGTGTGTGCTGTGGATTCCTTCACAGTTGCCAAGAATTAATACTACTAAAATTCTTTGTAGGTATTCTATCATTATTCCTTTTCTTATTTGATGATAATTACCCTTATTTTGCAAATGTAAAAAGTGAAGCACTCTTTTTCTTTGAAAATTATAATAGTTTCAAAGACTATTAAATACACAACAACAATTGAAAATTATTCAACTCTTGTATTTTATTGTGTCACATAGCTAAGAAATTCTATTGAAAGAATAAAAAAAAAGATTATTTAACAGTTGTCCATCTAGGCTAGAGTTAAATTGTTTAATGGTAGGCTGCTCGCCAAGCTTGTAAGAAGTCCTAGCTTCTATTTTTAGTACTACTCTGAGATAGAAAGCTACAGTTGTAGAATTCAAAGCATACCCTTAGTTATTTGGCAGCAATCTATTGTGACATACTTAACTGTGTGGTTGTTTCTCTAAGCACATTTCTTTATCCCTATGACATTCTACAATATAGCTGGTAAGTCATCGCCACCTTATCAAGGAGATGTGACATCTGAGTGATGAGGTTGATAAATTAAGTCCTTGTGCTGATTGTCTTATTCCAAAGACTAAATAGAGTTGTGTAAACAGCTTTTAGATGCATTTGCTAATTTAAATCTACCTATGACAGTAGATCTCAGTTTATTTTCTCCTTTTGTTTTCATTTGTGTTTATACCTGTTTACATGTGAGTGGGAACATGTGTATGTATGAAAATGCCCAAGGTTGATATCAGGAATCACACTCTATCACTCTTCCATCTTAGCCCAAAGCTATCAGAAAACACCGGTCTGCCTAGTTATGTTTTCCTAACTTTGCCTTCTGAACCTAGAAATATCATTTCTGTGTCCACCTTCTCCATTTAACTGTCTTTCTTGAAATCACAACTCTGCTCCTCATGACTGCAAACAACTAAGAGGAAAGCTACCTTACAAGTTCTCTTATTATACCATAGAGACAATGAAGGGGGGGCAGAGGGATGGACAGAGGGAGGGAGGGAGGGAGGGAGGGAGGGAGGGAGGGAGGGAGGGAGAGAGGGAGGGAGGGAGAGAGGGAGAGAGGGAGGGAGAGAGACAGGGATAGAGACAGACAGAGAGTGACAAAGAGACAGATACAGAGTCAGAGTCAGGCAGACAGCGACAGAGACAAAGACAGGCAGACATTGACAGAGACAGACACAGAGGGACTTACTCAGGAGTAGAGGAGGGAGAAACAAAGAGTTGAGCTTTATGAGGGAACAGCAATGGTCTCCCTGTAGAAGAACCTTGGTTAATAAATTTCTGACTGTTTTAAAATTTTCTTAATAACAGAGGGAACCAAAGTCCTGTTTTTGGTAAAATTATGGAAGCAATTATCTTTGACCTGATGAAATAGTCCTAAGTGTATTCTTCTGTTCTCCTCACAGCTTGTTAACTAGAGGCAGTATCCCAAAGATAAAGGGTTTGAGGCAGCATTAGAGAGTTCTAGTAAAAGTTGTGTGGTTCAAATTTGGCTGAAGAGTTTCTGGAACAAACAGCTCATAAACAACACTGACACTTAGAAACCTGAAGACTGCAATGGGACTGTCAACTTTTGCAGCTGTCAGCTTGGAAGGAAGGACATTCAACTCTTAGTCTGGGTAAAAGGTTTAGGAAAGGCTGTGTGGATGGAGATATGTAACTCTCTGATTATGGGTGGGATTGTCTGTGTTGATGAGTACCTTTATTTGAGAGTATGTTTTAGACACTTGGTAGAAGGAAGATATTATATCTCATACTGTGTTGAGTTTTTTAAAAACTGAGTTGAGTTTAATACAAGTTGTTCATATTCCTTACTAATTTATTTTATTGGACAAGATTTCTGTCCAATACACAGGAAATGTACCCCTGAATTTAAGTTATTCAAATATATTAAAGATTCACAAGTCACCTTATTTTTAATAAATGATAAGGAGAGTTAAACAATAATCTAAGGATAAATTAAGATATTCTATTAATTCTGAATATAATATAGAAATAAAAGTGAAAAGTTAAAAAAACAAAACAATCCATCTAAATAGAAAGATGATAACAGCAGAAACTGCAATATATTTACTAGGAATCATAGACAAAATTATCCTGTATGAAAATTCATTGTTGTGCAAGATAAGTACAATAGAAAGACAGCTTTGCAAACACAAGTATGGTGCTGACCATGATGGGGTTCTTTTGTGACCATCCAAGTTCTCACACATACACACATCAAACTATGCAGAAGTTGCCAGAGCTTCAATGTGTGTGGAGCTCATTCAGGCTGGCAAAGTTTCAAACATGGGACCATATTTTGGAGGTACCAATGAATCAAAAATTAAAGATTGAAAAGCATCATTCTGGTTTCAATTCCTTTACCGACTTTTGGAGGTTTCCATATGGGCATCCTTAGTTTTGGAATCATCATCTTTTTAATTAATGGAAGGTAAAATAAAACAAGGATATATTTTTCCTATGTTTTACCTAGTTATAAATCATAATTTTAATTAATGGCATTATAGAAAATTACAACTTAGGAAGCAAAACGATACATTCAGTTTTTCCTGTCACATAGTACTCTAGGAAAACATGATTTAGGTCAATACATATTTATAAAAGTATGTGAAATGTGTGTGTGTGTGCGTGTGTGTGTGTACACGTGTACAGTAAGTAACATATTTGATGTAAAAGCTTTTTGGCATATGTGATCCTTTTTTCATGAAAAGAAACAATATCTCTGTCTTTGCAATTTATTACAGGGAAGATTCAGGGCTAATGTAAGTCTCTAGCTACACTGTAGAATCTATTTTTGCAGAAGGAAATATCTTTCTCTGTGTTTCTGAATGAAAAGTTGGCATCCATCCTCTAAACAGGCTTTATCCCCACTTCAACGGCTAGTTTCTGAAACTGCTGATGACTAGAAGTGATTCTTTACAACTCCCTAAATAAAGACATCAGTCTACTAGGAAAAAAAAAAAGCTGGAAGGGGCAGCTGTCTTCAAGAGCAAGCGGGTGGGGTGGGAGAGCACTTCCCGAGTGGTTTGAAAGCTGCTACATGTTATTATTGAGCACATGTCAATGTGATGTGCTCATATGATTTAAATGCTGTTTCCAGCAAAAAGATTTTTAATTTTTTCTCTGCTTTTAAATGTATGCTATATTAACCTAAGTTATAAATTCTTCTGTGCAAAAGAGTCTTACCCTACCATCAAAGGTAATTAAAGTAGGAAAGGAAACTTCAAAGCCAAAATGAGAGCTGAATCCTAAAATGATCAGCTCAACTGAGGTTGAAAGAAAAAGCACTATTCAGAGTGTCTTAGAGAAATGTAAATGCGTGGCAAAGATGTGCATAGGTTCTCTCATGCAATTCAACCCTGATGCTGACCTGTTTCATTTATATTTTATGTGACAGAGAATACATTCGAATCTAATACAAAGTACAATGTGATAAGCTAATCAAAATCAAATATGCATAATTTATAATTTATTATTTCTATACCTTTATAACATTTGGGAGTCCCATTTTGATGGTTCAGAATCATTGTCTTCCCCCACTACCACCCAACAGCATGTGTGTGCTTTGAATAGCCCAAAGTATTCAAACTGCTTGATCTTCCTATTGGAACGCTGGCATTATAGACATGTGCCACCATTTTTTTTTATTTATTTTTGTTGTTCCCTTTCTACTTCAAATTATGTATTGCATATTATATTTATGCTTCTGTGTTATACCTTTTCTAGCAAGTCCTGTTGCTCATGCATTTTTTCTGTTTTAATAACTCATTTCATTTTACCTGAGCACTATTTGTACATCAAGTAAATTCTAATTTCCTTTTACTTCAATATATTGCATGTGTTATTATTTTTAATATTTGTCTTTTTAATTCTGTTGTATATTTCTGTTTATTCTTTGCATGTTTGACTTAGTTCTGTCAGTTTCTGTGTGTGTTTGTGTATGTGTGTGTGTGTTTATTTTGCTTTGTGTGAGATTAGGGATGAGGAGATCTTAGCATCTTTGGGTAGGGTAAATGCTGCTATCAGTTGTTTGTTTGCTTGTCTTTGTTTTGGTTTGTGTTTCTGTTTTTGTAGACAGGGTTTTCTTTGTAGCCTTGGCTCTCCTGGATCTTGTTCAAAACACCAGGCTTGCCTCCAACTACAGAAATGTGCCTCACTAGTGCTGGCATTAAGATTGTGCCCCATCACAGCTAGATATGGTAAGAGTTTTAACACGTAGTATTTGGATGTGTTTTGGCTGAAGGCACCATTCTACAGGAATCTTTGCTATAGATCATTATCATATTGAGAATCACATTCCTATGTATGTTTCTTCTGTGAAATTTTCTATTTGTTCTTGTCCTAAAATGGAGCAGAAACTGAAGTAAAGGCTACCCAGAGAACACCCCACCTGGAGATCCATCCCACATGCAAACACCAAATCCAGACACTATTGTTGATGCCAAGAAGTACTTGCTGACAGGAGTCTGATACAGCTGTATCCTGAGAACCTCTGCCAAATCCTGACCAATACAGATGGGGATACTCGCAGCCAGCCATCAGACTGAGCCCAGGGACCCCCATGGAGGAACGAGGGAAAGGACTGAAGGAGCTGAAGTGATCTTATCTGGCATCAACGTGGGGGAGGCCCTTGGTCCTGTGAAGGCTTTGTGCCCCAGTGTAAAGAAATGCTAAGTCAGTGAGATGGAAGTGGATAGGTGGATGGGTGAGAACCTTCATAGAAACAGGGTAAGGGGGAATGGCATAGGGGGTTTGCAGAGGGGAAAATAGAAAAGTGGATAACATTTAAAATGTAAACAAATAACATATCCAATTATATATAAAAAATGCCATGTCTTTATCTGGTCTAGAATGAGTGAAACAAAAATAATCAGAGGAAAGTAAGGGTCTCCTTCTCAGTGTGCAGATGCTTAGGGACCATAGTTGAACTCCCATATATCCTCATATGGTATGTATGGCAAGGATGTAGGGTGAAGTATCTAGATGTATAATACCTATGTCTGTTACTTTAGGTAGTGATTTTCAAAAGTCATATTTTCCCTTACACATTATAGCTAGACTCTTAGATGTCTCCTGTTAATTATGTAGGAGGTTTAACAATTTAGTGACATTTCTAGCTACCTTGTGTGTTTTCAGAATATAAATTCACATCAACATTAACTGGAGAGTTTAATATATTTAATAAATTTTTCAGTAAGTAAAATTTTTATATGCTGATGATCTCAGATCAGATTTATTATTCTAATTTTCACATCATTGGGTCACTAGGATACAGTGACCCTATGAGGAATGTGAGGTGAATACAGTGCCACCAATAGTGAACTCTCAAAAATAAATTTCACATAAATTATTACATTTCAAAGAAAACAAAGATGGAGGAGAATTTCATGTCCCAAGCTCTAGTCCTTTAAATTATTGTTATTTTTATATTTTCACTGAATATAATTTTAGCTGTAACTAACTGTGTGCACAATATTGTACTCAATTCCTTTCTGTTGAAAAACTTCAATAAATATAAAAATCAAAAGACATTGGAGCGAAATACATTCATCAGATCAACTATTGTTCAGCATGATTATAATTCTGTGAACTGGTGATTGAATTTACTTTTAAAATAGTAATGAATATACAGAAATTATACTTAAACGCTTTGAGTTAAATAATGAATAGCTAAGGTCCTTAGAGAAGTAATTTTTTTCTTGTCTGTTCCTAAATGTCACCAATATAGTACATAAGTTAATATGAAGATTACTGAAGTCTTATATCTTTCACTGTCCAAAATCTATCTATGTAACCTCCAAAGTTCATGAAGTAACAATATTGGACCACACTAAAGAACATGGTAAAGAAATTGATTTTAACTGTCATTACATACTGATAAAGAATGTTTTTTTAATGACAAATATCTGGATATAATAAAGAATGAACAGTAAACAATTAAAAGATGATGACGAATGTGATAGAATTATTGATTCACTGCTCTGTGTAATAAATTAAAGTGTTGATAAAAACAATACAAGTCGCTTAGACCATTAATATAGAATGGCATTTGGCATAATTTTAAAGAAGATTTTAAATTGTACTAAGATGAAAATAGTTGAAATATATATATATATATATATATATGCAATTTTTCCACCAGACTTTTGATATTTTAATTAAAGGAAATTACATATGAATGTGTTTTGACAGTAAGTACATGATTCCATGCCTGTGCTCATGCCTATAGAGGTTAAAGACCACATTAGTCCCTATGGAACTACATTACAGATGGTTGTGAGTTGTATATAGGTGCTGAAAATTAAACCTGGCTCCTCTGGTAATACATCCTGTGCTGGTAAGTGCTGAGTCATAATTGCAGCCCGACTTTCTCACCAGTTTTAAAATCCAAACTATAAATTTGCTATAATTCTTTACCAGTCAGTTATAACCTTAAGTAATTATTATGTTAAATTTCTTTTATAGCTTTATTATCATATGATAATGCATCACCAAAGTATATTACATATATATATATATATATATATATATATATATATATATATATATTACATATATGTGGAGAGAAATAGCAGTGATCATATAGCTATGTCAAGTACTGCTCATATTGGCTAATATATCTCATACCTCTATAAAGTACTGCTCTATTAAATGCATAGATCTCACACATGCATAAAGTACTACTTATATTAAGTGCATATATCTCACTACTGGATAAAGTACTGCTCATATTAACTGTACAACACACACTTGCACCCGTGTTCTTCCTACTTATCCCATCTTATTTCATCATTTTTCTCTTATACTGCCATGTCCTTTTGTAATTTAGATTTATTTTCAACACCATTAAAATGTCTCTTTGAATGGTTATAGAATATTCATTCATAGTTTGCTATGTTCTTATAGTTTATTAATTTTTATTTGCAGACACATATATCATAATATAATTGCAATAGTGTAAAACCAAATTTAAAACATATCACTTATTTATTATATTTTAAGTACCTATATTGTCTTATTGGTGTTCATACAATCTAATACCTATCTATCTGTAATTTCTTTTTCCTTATCCTATCCTTACCAAATAGTTAGCTTTTCTCATTGTCAGTCAAAAATAAACTATCCCACATTGCCTGTTGCTT
This sequence comes from Grammomys surdaster, assembly GCF_004785775.1. Lineage (NCBI taxonomy): Eukaryota > Metazoa > Chordata > Mammalia > Rodentia > Muridae > Grammomys > Grammomys surdaster. The sequence continues at coordinate 13,707,356 of NW_021604576.1, forward strand.
TGTAAGTTAGTGCTGATAATTACTTCGTTTTTAATTTTTATATTTTCCTCATATTAATGTTCTACTTCTTTGGATTGCACACTATAAAGAAATTTGCATGTGGCTGCTACTACAGCTGCTTTGAAGCAATCAGTTTGTTTGACTCGAATGGAGAAGTCTACACTTAAGTAAACTCCATTCATATTTATTAACATACTAATATATTTGTAATTAAATTTGGTATGTCGATTTGCATTTTAAATTTGCTTTTATCGTTGTTTTAGTTCTTGTCCTTTCCAGCTCCCTTCCCCTGTGGATGTGGACTGAATGCAGCTCGTAAGCCTATCATTTTGTCCTCTCATCATCTGAACATGATTTAGTGTTTTCTGAAATTTCTGCAGCTAATTTTATTACATTATGATAAAATATAATATTTTAAAATTAGCTGCTAGATATGTATTTGTATCTAAGATACCTTCCGTATGAACAACTATAGAGAACTTGCGAGTATCTACTAAAGGAAATTGGGTATTTTCTATCTTGTAGCTTCCTTTTATGTTCCTGATTAAAGTAGCAAGACCTTCATTTGTTGGTTTTAGCTGACAAGTATTTTTCTTATTTTGTTTTGATGTCCATTCTGAATAGAAAGGAACAAGTGTCTTGTCTCTAGTAACTCTTCTTCCTCTTTATTTAGGTAGAGTCACTGTGATAATAATCTTTTCATAATATGGTAATAAAATTACATGAGACCATACTGGTCTTGATTGATAAAATTTGAAATTCAAATATAGGTACGACAAATATTCTGCAAGAATATTCATGTGAATGGAAAACAAAATTATTCCAAGGTGAAACAACAAAATCTACTCAAAACTGAATGGAACTGTTATATAAATATTAAAAGAAGGCTGTAGGAACTTCCAGGATCCATATGACATAAGGAAATGAAATACAGATCACGTGCATACTTTGTTTTATAGCGTTATGTCATTAAATATGGACTCAGGTTGCCATCAAGTTGTACTGCTCCCCTTTCTCGGGAATAAATAGCTCACTCTCATGGTTTTATGTTACAGTTGAATGATTTTACTTATCCTGTTTAAAAATGGATCATTTATAAAAATCTAGCTCAAATTTGATATGTCTTTGCCATTGGTAACAGCAATAATATATTAGAAATTTAAAAGATCTAGTAGCAAATATTTTCAGAGATTTTTATTAGGAAGAAATTATGTTGAAGGAGAACGATATGTTGAACTTGATAAAACTATGCAACATGTGATACCATGTTAGTACACATAAGATTACTAAAACTTAGCTAGACGTAAAATGTAGAAAAGAAAAATGTTAAGTATAAGCCACAGGTCCTCACTGATATCTTCTTTAGAACACTGTCTGAGATAATACTATTCCCTCCTAGATTTGACTATATATCGTGAAATCAGTTATTCACTCACTTTCATTAAAATTTTTATAAATATACTTCACATGCAGTTGTATGACATAATGTATAGAGAGAACACCAGGCATGGGCATCAACACAGTATATAAGTCATACTAATTCTCTCTGGTTTTCATTTTATGTGAAATTACATGTTTACCTTTCATATTGTTTCTTTTGTAGATTGTTTATCATGGTCTAGAATACTGGCTTAGTGTTTAAGAGTACTTGGTGCTTTAGAGAGGACCTGGTTTTGGTGCTAAGCCCTCATATGATGATTCCAAGGTACCTATCCATCATAGCCATTGTATGGCTTCTGGAGGCATCAGGCACACAGGTAATTCAAATAAACACACCATAACCTCTTAAACTAAAAAAAATACCTCAAAAGTATACTGTTTACCTTGGTTATGTCCTCTTTAACTTATCACAGTATTATTAGAATCTATGGATACGGTATTCAATATTTTTTTGTTCTTCTTTTAGTAACTGGAAGTTCATTCAAACCCACTATTTCATAAAGAAAATACACTTAATAAGGGATATTGATTGATTATGTAATGAAGTGGTAATTTCTTTTCATGTGTGAATGTAAGTGAAGACAGAAGTTCTGATTAACTTCAAATCAGTCACTTATCATCAGATACAGCTACGTATAAAAATCATCAGTGAATTGTGAGGTTGACATGGTATTCTGAAAGTCAGAGTTCTGATTTCACAGGGATGTGCTGGCTTCAGACAACTTTGGAACATAAACGTTTTTGGAGAATCTTTAGAATGGCCAATGCAGATCTAAGTAATTTGATTTAATCCAGACCAAACGGCTATAGTATACAAAATCAGAAAGAAAATGTGGTCACTTACGCTTAAGGCTCCTGTCACCAAGATGGCACATGACTCATGAACAGGAGGAAGAGTTTAGCAAAATGGATATCTTCACCACAGTACTTTTTTATGAATTGCATAGCTGCTGACACAACACTAGCATCTTGTATCACTGAACTTCAGGGCACCATAACAATTTATTCTCCCTGAACTTTGGGGCTCAGTTTACACTATTATTAACCATCACAAATTCTACAGAGAACATTACGTTGCCAAATAAAGAATTTCTAAAATTACTCTTAAAATTCAACATCGAATGTTTGCAAAATTAAAATGAAATACATAGTGACTATTAATAATGATTTCAGGGAAATTACTTTAAGCATAAATTTTTGATGATATAAAGAAATACATTGACTGTAAATTTTGAGGATTTATCATTCCACAAATGGTTTTTATATAGTAACATTTTAAATATAAATTCAACGTAATAGCTTATTTATGCTGTTAAGTGTAAAAATGTAATACAGAAAAGACTTATAATTTTAATTATGTATTTTTGCTAGTAGACATTGTATATGAAAATGACGAGATATAAAACTAAATACAATGTAAATGGATCACACACATATTTCTAGCAATTTCATAAATAGAGATATTTTATATTTCATATATATATATATAGATTTAATACCTGATCTTGGATGTGAATTCAATCCCAATAAGAAAAAAATGGTGTGGATCTTGGAAAAACAATAAATCTTACACTAAACCTCTTTAGGCCAAACTTGGCAAATGGGTAATAGAGAAATGATCAGTCATCTTAAAGAAATACACAAGCAAAGAGCTAAAAGGAATTTAAGAGGAACCAAATAAGGGTTAGAGGAAGGACTGAAGGAGCTGAAGGGGATAACCCCATAGAGCTCCAAGAGACTAAGCCACCAACTAGAGCATAAGTAGGCTGGTCCAAGACACTAGCTACATATGTAGCAGAGGACTGCCTTGTCTAGCCTCAGTGGGAGAAGATGAGATTAATCCTGTAGAGATTTCATACTCCTAGGAAGGGGCGATTAATCCTGTAAAGACTTCATACTCCTAGGAAGGGGCATGCCTGGGGGGAAAGATCCTCTCAGAGGCAAAGGAAACGGGGATGGGGTGAAGAACCCTGAGAGAGGTACCAGTATGGGGGGCAACATTTGGAAGGTAATTCAATAAATATTTTTTAAAAAGTGAAAAGTCCCAGATATGTTCAATTTTAAACAAAGTCTTTTAAATGAGATTAGGTATGTAATTATTTATTCTGGCAAAATAAGAACAAATACAAGTAGAATATAAGTACAAATTCCATTTTAATGTACTTTATTTTTCTATTTAGGTAAGAAATGTACAGATTTCTCTTTCAATGTCAGTAAATACATGTACTGAGTAGGTAAAGAAGACAAAAAAAAGTACCCAAATTAAAGGAGATACTTCCTTTTTGAGTAGCTAAGATTGAGCAAAATCAAATGTAGGCAATTAATTCAAAGGAATGATCTTCTGTGAATGTATACTATTAAATTCTGTGCCTATAAAAATGTCAGCAAACATAGAATTTAATATGAAGTAAAGATACATTAACTGATTAAAATAATATATACCAAGTCAAATATAAATAAAATGGTGTATTATGAATCCTAAGATTCTAGGTTAGAAAGGTTGCTAAAATATGTTAGTAAGTATGGGGCCTGCCGTGAAATCATGAGGATTTGAGTTTGATTCCTCGTACACATAGGCAAAGCTTGCTCTGGTTGTGCACATTTATTATTGTTTAGCAAGGCAGGGCCTCAAGGATTCTTGGATCATGCTAGTCACACAACCTAACATTATTGTTCAACTCCAACATTCATCCAAAGACTCTGTCAAACAATAACATCAAAATAAAATAAAACAAACAGCCAGTCACCAGTGAAAACATATGAAGAAAAACATAGGAGGCTGGGTTTAGTGACAGCATACACCCAGCCTACACACACACATACACACACACACACACACACAAGCACATATGCATGTGTGAGCATGTGCTGTGATAAGCACATGCTATAAGCTATATAGAAATTTTATAAGCTATTTTATAATTCTATAAGCTATATAGAAATTTTTAAATTATTAGAAAAAATGTTGTCATGATGGTTCAAAACCTCAAGAAAATTGATTTAAAAGAAAAGATTCAGTAGCTTGTAATATTAATACTTTTTAAAATATACTTTAAATGTTATTATTTTTATAAATTACAGGATAATGTAAACAATTAAGAAGAAATTATATTACATTTATAATAGATTAAGTAAAGTTGTTATCACCACATATCAATAATACAAAAGTAAAATTCTATTTATTATGATAAACTGATATATCAAACAACTCAGTAACAATACATTCTCTCAGCTATTTTTTTCTCTCAGCTATTTTTATTTGTTGACATATATCATCATTAAATTCATAAAATAAATTACTAAAAACCTTTGTAACCATTTTACTCACTGATTAAGTGTTTCACATTATGGGATTCATTCCAAAGACATTTTTTCCAAACACTGTCTAACTCATTCTAGCATTAATTTTTTTATTGCTATGAGAGAAAATGAACAGAAGCTCATGTTGTCAATGTGGTTTCTAATGTACAGAGCCTTTATACAACAAAGCCATAAAAGACAGAAACTAAAGGTGAAGTTTTAATTGAATAAAAAATGTGAGATAAAAATCATATGCAAAATAAATCATTTCATTTTCAAATTCATGCTGGTGAACTTTCTAAATACATACTTAAATATATTATAAACAAGGAAAAGAATGAAATGTGCAGCATCTGCTCTGTTCTGAAACGACCTTCTGAACAACGCAGTCCTAAGCATTAGAACCTGGAAAAGGAGGGTATGCCTTTTCATTATGAATGTGAAGTAATATTTCAAGGAAAAACTATTTTTAATAGAGAGTTACTATTCATAGAAACTAATTATAAGAGAGGATTGTACTAATTTTATAGGTGTCTGACCAAGGTGAAAAATTAACAATGAATCACATTGCCATGGGCTCATCACTGGAAACACCTGAAGGGGCCCTTCATTCTATGAAGGGGGGCTATGCACATTCACAACATCATGCTCCTGATTGCTGAGTATGTATGTGTGTTTAGCATCTACATTTGTTACAATGTGTGCTTCAACATCTTATGTCTCAATAATTATTCTTTTCTGATTTTTTTAGGCAACTTATAATTCAGTATAATGCTAAGACAGTGGTTTAAGTGATTAACTTACAATGAACCAGAGTACTTGATGCTGAGTTGTAAGTCAAAAAATATATAATATTTTATCAAAGAAAATGTTTTATTCATATAAAGTATGTTCCTTTCAAAAAATATTTATCAATAGAAAACACGGCAACATTTATCTTGCTAACACTTGCCCATACATTTCCTTCAAAATTCAACCCTCTTTTTTATACTCCTCAAACCAACATTCATATATTCACTTGACACAGTATACAAGTAACAAAACAGTGGGCAATGATACTTACATGATTTTAAACATGTATCTCATTTATGAATTCAGAAAAATTACATTTCTATACTACTATTATGTCTTGTTCATTAAGAGTATAATATATACGTATATAAAAACTCTCAAGACAGGTTAAAGGTTTTTCATTTAAAAACAGTAAAGTCCTAAGAATATATTATGAAACTCATATACAGTGACTGGGATTTTCTTCATCATAATCAGCACAGACCAAGAGGAAGCAGGGATAGTATCTAATGAGATTGAAATTTGGCAATATCTTTATAAATAACAAATAAATAAAAAATTACTAAATGTCCCTAAATGTATTTACTCCTATTTTTAAAGGAAAGATTGTTAGTTGAAGAATTATAACTAAAACGTTCTCTAGATCCACATAAGAATACTACCAGATATTTGCAGTTCTCTTCTCTCTCTCTTCCCCAGCGCGCCCTCTCTCTCTCTCTCTTTCTCTCTCTCTCTCTTCTCTATGTGTGTGTGTCTGCCTCTCTCTTTTTCACTCTGTGTGTCTATCTATCTATCTATCTATCTATCTATCTATCTATCTATCTATTTATCTCCCTTTCTCTCTTATGTGTGTCTTTAAATACTTTCTAAAAAAGAGAGTTTTCAGTTACTAAACAAGAAAAGCATTTGTTATTAAAATATATAATATGCAAATACGTATATACAATGCATATTTATATTTCCTCTCCTAAAAGATAAAATAATGCATTACTAATTTCGTTTATAGGATCTTGTGATTCTACTTGTCATAAAAATGTACCACAGATTTATGAACTTCATATGCAAATATTTTAATTATTTAATTTACATTTAATAGTACTTTCCAGATTAGTTCTTAAGATAGCACTTGAGGCACTTCTAATGTCTTTGTAGCTTTTCCCAGTCCTTAAAAATCATCCTGACATCTTATCTGCTGTTGGCGAGTTTATTTCTATTATACCTCCAGGGAAATACACTCTTTGAAACAGGCAATATTTAATGAAATATATATATACATATATTTACATATTCATTAAAATGAAACTGAAGAAAATGTAAAAGTGTTGCTAATTTATAATCACTCTGAGTAGAATTATTTTGAACATGAAAGAAATCATCAGCTGTTAACAATGCAGAGATCAAAGATGTGAGAGTTAACCCAAAGTAAGCAAAATGTGGGCTAGCATCTGACACTGAGTCCTGTGTGGGCTGAGTGCAGGGCTGTGGGAAGTTACCACACAGTGTCTGCCAATAGTTGCCATTAGAGAAGGTCAGAAGCTTTCAAACCAAGTGTGAGCAGATGGCACAAGGAGGGAAGTATAACTTTTGTGACTAGTCTCAGTGACCCTGTTAATGACAGGAAGTTTATTACAACTGTGGTGACCTTTTACATGAATGAATAGGAATGCATGGTTTTCAGTATATTTTTTAATGCAATAAAACTACTTCATAAATGTAAAATTAAAAAATATAAATATTGCTGCTGAAAAATTATACATACATATTTAGGAGTGTCAAAACAGATTACTGTTTAACTGTGTTGTTTGAGGATTTATTTGCATTCTCTCCTCTTAAACAATGGTATGCATTTTAATACACGATTCAATTTATAAAATTGAGTACTATTCAACCATATTTTTCTCTACTCTCCATCTATTTATCTTACATATAGACAAATAGGAATCCTTTTAGGAATGATATTTAAATAAGCAGATAGATGATGGATATGAATGATTTCCAGAACAAACTGATTATGTGTTTTGAGGACCACACTGGTGACCTACAAATGTGGACAAATATTCTGTCCCCCTGGAAAGACAGAAGATCTTCACAATTCTGCACAAATTCTGTCAGTATTTGCTGAGATGTAGAGGAGAGATTTTTAACTTTCAAAGATTTTCATTTGTACATTTATCACTTCTGACTAACAATGTGAAATAGGTTTTCAGGAATTCAGTGTGTATGTTTGTAATTAGAATAGTAAGAATAACATACCTTTTTTAACTTTTGAGATAATTAAACATGGTCATAATGAGAACCACAGTGATACTACCTACTCTATCAAGGATTTTATATTTTTATTATAAAATTCTAAAAGGAGTTTTAGAATCTGTTTTCAGGGATGGGCTTACATAAAATATATTTGAAAATAAATGAGTTTTAATACACTTTAGGTTTTAAAAGAGTGCATGTTAGATAAAGTAGAATCTGAAAATATGCATCTTTTTTGATAGCTGTTGACTATGAATTGACTCCTAGCCCCCAGTAGCTACTATTACTGCTTGCATACTTTGTTCAACTTGTATTCTCTTGTCAATCAATAAATAAAGCATTATGGGAAAAAGGCTCCCAGCTTGATTACATTTTGTCATCTCTCTGGTATATAATTTCTTTTGTTTTGTGATGCTTTGTTTTAAAATATTGACCACAATCAAATATTGCAACCATGTGAAAACGATGATTTGTGAAATTAAGTTAGTAAATTTAGCTTACTGGAAATTTCATCAAGTGAATTTCTAAACCTCAGGGGACATTAGAACATCAACTGAGTTTGCCATTTGGGAATTTTACTCTCCTTAACAAGTTATATCAAATCTTAAACTACTGCAGCACACTCTGGGACATGGCCCAACTGTCATTAGGGCATTTTCTTTTCAAATATTGTTTTTACATCCAGCATCAAGATTTTAACTAAGACTTCATGATAAGCTGTAAGAAAATCAGTCTTGAAAGAAATTGAAAGGCAAGAAAAACAAGTATATTTAAAGTGTGTATCTCATAACGCCTTTCAGACAACCTGCTATTTCTATATTATGTTTAGGAGCTGGAATAAAGGTAAATGTTTGTTCTGAAAGATGAGAGATTGAAAAACAATTCCTTTTATAAAGAAAATTTTGTAATAAAAATCTCCTCATATGAAAAGGATAATTGTCATAGCTGGTTTATTTTGACTCATCAAATTCAGCTTGTTCTCGCCTTCATAACACCAAAGTGATGTTTTATTTATGTGGTGCAGTTTAAAAATGAAACTTAATGGTATATCTAAAATAAAGCCAAACCTTTTTTTTGTATGTATTCTTTCAACGTTTTCTTCATGTTTCTTTATTGTTCAATTAATTATTCAGTACACTGAAAATTTTATTAAAAGTAAGCTTACACTGTGAAATTATTCTTTCCACTTCCTGTAGCTATATTCCAGCCATAGTTTAAAACTCTCAAATGTTATTGGCAGCCGGTATTTTTGCGTCAGAATTAGCAGTCCACTGAGCCTTCAATCATTAGCATATTTCACTTTGACACTGTTGTTTTCAAATTCAAGGGACTGAATTCAGGCATCATTTTTATTTTTGTGATTAAGTCTGTGTTGAAATAAACACATTTTATATCATCTACAATGATTTTTTTCTCTAGACAGTGAATTTATTTTGTGAAATCAAAGTGAAGCGTCATTTTCTTAAGTAATACAGAACTCATGGTGAGCACTTGTGGCATTTTTTTACAAGAGTAACTTTAGGGGGCACTGTGCTGCCAGGAGAGAACAGTACATGACCAAGCCACATAGACTTTCTTTGCATATGAACGTACCTCAGTAAGTATTCCAAAGAAATCAAGCCCAAAGGGTTACATATTTCTTACGTTTTTTAGATTCACTAAGACTCTGCCCGTGAAACAAATTTAACCTTATAGAAGAGTACACTTCCACAATAGAGAGTTTCTCAGTTCTCATGTGAAGGTGAAAACAAACGGATCCAGGTTGCTCTGGAGTTAAGAAACATAACACACTGCAAACCTCACAGGCGAGGAGACCACACCACCCTTGAAAGGGCAAAAATGAGACTGAGTTATTCTGTACAGTAACAGAGTCAAAATAGAAAAATACAAAAGTGGTACACAAAAACAAAACACCAGGCAGCCAGAACCCAAAGTGGTCAGCACAGAACCCCGCATCCATTCTAGTGAGCATGCCTTGCAGGTAATGCGGAGATGGCAGCCACAGCAGCACTGAGAACATTTCACGCATACACACACCTGGAATCCTCATGGCCGGATTCTGCAAATTCAAGAGGTCCGCCGTATCAGTCACCTGTGAGATCTGATTTACATTCTGACTCCCAAGAATCTATTTTGTTATTTGGTGAGCTCAAAGCAAAGATCCAAGGGTTGGAAGGCAAGTATAGTCTACAAGGAAGCCTTTGCCTTTCACAGCCTTTTAATCACATCTACCAAACTGCTTGATGTGAATGAATTAATTAAATTATATGTGATAGACTAAATGAAAGCTTTCTACAATTTATTTATTAATTAAACTATATCATTTTAATTATATAAATACATATGCTAATTTATACATGGATGTAATGAATTTATTTGGTAACTAGTTAAAATGTTTTCCTTACTATTAGGAAGCATTAGCTGTTTCTCCTCTTTTAACTTTTGCTGCAGATACTTGAGGTTAAGCCTCATTGGTCATGTTTGCATATTACAAGGAGATATGCTGGCTGATTTGAAAATTATGTTTTTGCTTTCATTTTATTTCCTTCAAAATTATTCATTTGAGTACGAGAGTCATTTGAAAAGAAAATTAAAGATTTTCAAGGAAATCACAAACATCCCAAGAGACATACAGAAAATAGAGATATATATTAAAGTGTAAATTATTAGGAAAAAGACGTTTTCCTTTGTAGCCAAAAGGATGTTTAACCGATTTGTTTATAGGAGAGTGAGTTGGGTTTAAGTGCAATTTAGTTGATAATTTCTTATAATTGTTATTATGACAACACAAAAAACACAGACAAGTAAACAACATATATCATATGTTGCTACTATCATATATATCACCCAAATTGTCAACAAGTTAATGATTTCAGTTACTTTGATGAGGTACAGAAAGCTGTATGTACCTGTTCAATTTTTCTTTCTAACCTATCTCGTGCTGCCCTTGTCAACACACTGAGGCTTCATATTCACTGCTAGCTCATGCATGCCTTCATTACTCTTTTTATTGAGGAAAGTATTTACTTTCTTAATATTTGAGAAAATGTGAAGATTTAATGTCAATTTTTTATTGTCAAAGCTGTTTAGCATTTATGAATACTTGAGTTGTATTTCTGTGCATTTCAATCATTTCAGGGCTTAAACAATAGCGAGAAATAAGGAGTGAAGAAGAAAGAATATCAGATAATCCTAGATCTTATATCTTTATCAGTGTTCACTGGAAAAATTTTAGAGATTAGTAACAGGCTAAGTGGATTTTGTACTTCCTCCTGTGAAATTTAATAATGTTCTTTAGCTCGAGCTTAAGACTTTGAAGTTTAACTAAATTTATAACAAAATTTCTCACTTTTCACAGGATACTTCCCTCATGTACAATATGATATAAAATGTATGGGTATTTTTTTTTCTTTTTAATTTTTAGAATTTCTCATTTAATAAATATTTCACTGTTAGATTCATGTTATATTACTCAATGGATATTTTTTTGAATTCAGGGAAAAATGTTAATATTTAAAACCTAGCATCATAATTCTAATTCTTCATTACACCACTGATAATAGAGATGTAACCAGGGAATATTCAGATCATAAGGAATATATTTACCTTTCCTAGTTTGATTTCACTTTATATTATATAATTAATATGGCATGTTAAAGATTTAATAACCTAGATTTTAAAAATATACTTTTTTCATGTTAAGGTTTAAATTATTTTAAAAAAATCTAGAACATGTGTTGTGAATGTGTGATTTTTTAAATTAAACCACAAACCATTTATATTTTTATACATCTCTATTTTTAATTTGTTATTTAAATATACTTGTAGAAAATTTACTATATTTCAAAGAATACTTTGAGAAATTACTTTAGCCTGTAATGCATTTGTTATTTGTATAGAAAGGGATTGCCGTGTGCTGTATACATACATGAGTATATATATACATATATGTGTGTATGTGTGTTATTCTCTATATTATTACACAATGCATGAAATAGTTGAGCTTAATAGTTTTTAACCTCAACGAGAAAACTTTTTAGAACCGACATTTTTATGAGGACATGGAAAAGTTCCGATACTGTAATTAAGAAGTGACTGACAATGCTTTCCTCATCCATAGTTCCTGCGACCGATCTAAAACTATACACAACCTTGTTGGAATTCAAAAATAATTAGAAAGCTGAATAAGTACACTTCTCTTGGAATGTTGAAAGATTATTTTTACAGAAGAAAAACAGGCTTCTCAACTGAAAGTCTTTATGAACTAATTTTTCTCTGCTTTTCTTTAAGTTTTACGTTGTTCACATTAGAGAAATAAAATAAAGATTAGTGTCCACAACCATTATGTATTTATTTTTCCATGTTAGTCAAATTCTTGGTTCACCGTATCAGGTCTTTCTAGTCATTTTATACAATGATGCCATAAGCAAGAGAAACTTGTTATTTTGCTAGAATTTTAGGATAACATTGACTGGATTACATAGCTGATATATTTTACAAAATCCGTATTTGATTTCTGTACAACAGAAATTTTATAGATCTGCCAGGAAGATGACAATATCTTGGAGTAAATTTTAAAATCACTAATCAAACCAGCAAGGATAAATTTAAAGATCTCTGTCACTGACTGTGAATGTGACCTCTGGTAGCTTGGGCATTCCTTATGTCCACTGTTATTTTTCAACAAAGGTCTGTCTCACTGTGTCTTTTTTTATTCTTTTTTTAAGTCTTGATGTCTTTCTCTGTTGTATTTAGATTCCCATCTGATGTTGTAATCAACATATTCTGTGTAAATGTCAAGTACACTAAGAAGTCATTAAATGCTTACAATGTTTAATCAAAGAAAATGCCATGCCACCGCCCTTTGACTTGGAGGTACCAGAAAGCAATGTCTGCTTAACTGATGGCTTTTTTAAAAAGAGAGAAAGGAGTAAGCTTCTTCTAGCCATGTCCATATCTTGCTTGGCCACCCATTGTGTGGACCTTGCTGAGAGCTTGAGACTTTCCAGCTCCCTAATTGAGCTATAATTCCATGGATGCTTTGCTTCTCTGGAAGGAAAACTGTGGCACTTTTATGGCTGTGCTCGCTCATCTGAAAACCAGAATAAATCACAAAATTGTTTTTAAAAATGTTTATAAGTTGGACTATCTTGCTTTAGAGAAAAAAAAACTGACTATTGAGAATCAGAAAATTCACCTTTAATCCTTTATTTCTCCTCCATAATATACATAAAGAAACACATCAATAAATAAACACATGTTGTATTTAAAGGTTATCCTTTAAAAAATGTTATCTGTTCTTTCCTTGATACCTGTAAATGACACCCACTAGTGTTTCAGCTCTTATTGATTCTACTCATTTGTTTGAAGCAATGCTCAAAAAAATATTTAACTTCATTATAATAGTTTTACTTTGATTAAAATTTTACAAAGTTCCAAACATTTAAAATTTGTTTAAAGTGGTCTTTATCTTTAAACATAAAGTATTATTTTAAATCATATCTTGGTAAACAGTATATGTAGACTATTTGATGTTATAGTTCCAACTACAATGACTATCATTTCTGTCTCAGTTCACTCTGCTTTTATACTGTGACAGAGGCCCTTAGCAGTAAAAGAATGAATGTTAAGATGAAGGCTGATTCATAAGAATTACTTATAAATTATATATAACTCATCCCTAATTTGTTCATTACTCATTTCTCTAATTTTTATTTTCAACCAACACTAAACAAATTGTCTAAAGTTTATATCAATATCTTTCTGGGCAATAAAATACACAAACTATGCATTTTCTCAATTTTCAGACAGAAAATCCACTTATTTTACTTTAGTTTATCTTGCTGTCCTCTGAATTCAGTTGCTTTTAGAGCCTCCAGTATACTTGGTCGGTGCAACTAGATTTAAGGATGCAAATAATTAGTTAAAACATTTCAATGTTCACAATCTTTCATCACACATGAAATTATATTTCATTGGGTTCAAAGATAAACGGTTAGACATGGAGGTCTTTCAGTTGGACATGGAATTTCAACCAACTAGGATCAAATTGTATCTAAAGGAACAGTACTGAAATTTCTTGATTATATCATTTAGGTCTTAATTTTCTAAGGAGCTACTAATGTGCTGCTATTGTTTGCCACTTTCTGCTATATTCCCTTATGCACTTGTTGATAAATTTGGGCTGTATGCTTTACCCAGTTTCTCTCAAGAGTGTCGATATATTGAATAGACTCCACACTTCTTAAAATCTAATGTAAGAAAATATTCTAAGAGAAAGAATAATCTTTCTTTCATTCCACAAACTCTTTTCAAGGTCACTTGGAGCAAAGGATGTATGTTAACATAAGTCCTAATTTGGGCTACATTATGATTGTAATAAACATGTCATTATTACACTTAACTATTTTAATTTTGAAATCAAATATGTTGTAATTAAAGTTACTTTCTTAACTGTATTGTTTGCTTTAAATTCTACTTTTACTCTCCAATTTTAGTGATTATAATTTCCTTTTATATTATTTTCCATGAAGGTTAATGTGACTATTGATCCTGGCATTTAAGGGAAGTGTAAATCATCAACTACTATACTGTTTGAGTCAGTTTTGTATTGTCTATAGAAAGTGTACTTTAAAATGCTAAGCACACAAATGTGTTCTGCCACCTAAGCTACTGCAAATATTGAGATACAGAAACAAAATTTCCATTAAGACACAGTGACTCCCACAAATGCAAACAGACAATAGGAGTAAAAATCAACTGCAAAAGTTGGTTAGATTGTATTAATCCCTGTAAATCTCCACCATTTTAAAAGCAATTCTGTGAACTGAGAAAGCCTTTGTCTCTACAGACTGGCTTGAGCTCCCAAAGAGAGGTGTGGTAGCACTGAAAAGCTCTTTACCACAGGGATCCACACAATTAAGAAAAGCTGAGAATGTACAAGTTTGCTAGTTTAGAAATATTAGCTTGCCTCCTACTTAAATCCAAACAAAAGCACACTATGGCTCTGGGTCAACCCAATATAGACAAAACCTGATCTCTGGTTTGCCCCATGCAAAGAACTATAATGGAGTGGAAGCAGTCGCTACTTAATATAGGAGTTAGAATTACCCGTGACTGAAGTGAGCACATCAATCAAAAGTTTTGGCATGTAATGAGTCAGACAAACCAGAGCGGTGAGCTTTAGGGCAGGAAAAGCCTCTGTTCTGTATTCAACAGTTCTCAAATAGCCATGACATCCCTTCGCATACACCACCGACTTCCAGCAGGTGGATTTTTAAGGCATTGTCCTCAGAACACAAAGATGGATCAACTCAGAGCATTTGAGAGAGCTTCCTGTTTTGTCTTCTGAAAACTAAGGCTTCCAAAAGCTGTCCACATTCTTAGCATTTTTTGTATTAGTCAACGAGTAAATATATAGTGGGGAGGAAAGAAAAATCAGTTAGTGATGAAGAAGAAACAGCTTTTGCTGATTATTCATATTAGATATACAATTTAGGTAAACATTTTGAAAATATCAGTATGTGTGCAACATTATCGTTAGACAGTTTATCTTCAAAGTCCTACAATGTTTGATGGTCATCAATTTAAATTAATGTCTTTGCATTTCATATGCCAACAATGAGACTGTTTACATATTTCTTTGTCTACATGTAAATTTTGGAAAGGTACATCTGGGAGGAATGTGTGCTTGTAGTGATTATAGTGTAGAAACACTTTTATATTAATGCTTTAATTTTTTTATATCAAATTGAGTTTTGCCTAATTGCTTTATGTAAGCACCCAACTCTATGATTGGAGAACAACTAGAATAAACTCCGTGCAGAATTTTCTTCAAGAAAATATGATAAAGAAATATTACTGTTAGTTGTCTAGATTTATTTTTCCAAGGAAAACAAAATAGATTTTATCAAGATTTTTAATGCTTACTGTAAATTTTACTATATAAACATTTATTTAAATAACACAGTGGTGAGAGTAGTAAAAATATTTGAAGATATTGTATGAGTTTTAAACTATCATAATTAAAGATAAATATGTCTATTTTGGACTACACAGAAAGCAGGTAACCACTCTATCATAAAGTACACATTTAAATGATTTCGGTATATAAAAATAGGTTTCTGTGAGTTTTGCTGGGTATATTAGCCTGGGTTAACACATATAGAGATGATAGAGATGGAGATAGAGATGGAGATGGAGATAGAGAGATAGAGAGATGATAGAGAGATAGAGAGATAGAGAGAGAGAGAGATGGATATTTCCATTTGTAAGTAGGCATGTAATAACATTTAATGAAATAAAAGAGCTCTGGAATTAGGAAGACAGCAAGGAGTGGTAGATGGAAAAATTTAGAGGGAGGAAAGGGAAGAGAGAAATAATGTAACTATATTATAAGCTCAAAAATAAAAACAAAGGAATAATGTTATGTGACCAATTAAAATCTTCATTTAAAATAATATTCAAAATGGTAAGTAATAAACAGTACTCTAAGATCTACAACCTGAAAAGATTCACCTTAAAAGGTGGAGACCAAAGTCCTCTCATTGTAAAAATGTTCCTTCTGCTCCTTTATCCACATTTCTGAGACATGTGCAGGTTCTGCTAAGGAAATTGCTTTAGATACTATAGTCTATTAACAAATTTAGCTTTTCTTTTCTGTTTTTACCACCACCAACAAAATAGTAAGTGACAAACATAGACAAACTCTCACTAGGCTGAAAAATCTATCTGATAAATAAATGCACGTGGACAGAATACCACTTCATTAATAAGCAGTTGGGTAATTATGCATTATGAGGATTTTACACCCATAAAACCTTATAAATTCATAACACATCAATTTTTGTCTAATTTTACTATGTCTTCAAAATCTTAAATGCAAAATTCTGGAAGAACACATGTGTATTTTAAAATGCTGAGTCATGGTCTTAACCTCATTTACGTGTTTGCTTTTATGACTTTGATGTCACCTATAGGATTATGAAAGTCAACAATATTTATTCAAATAAACTTTCTGCATTTACTTGATGAATGTGTCTCAGAGAGGTCAATAAAAATTATGAACACAGGACGATTTGGATTTATGTTCCTTTATCCTTGGCTGCTCTAGATCACTTGTTATTCTTTCTATGTTGTTGCTCTAGATCTAGTTTTTTGTTGTTGTTGTTGTTGGTTGTTCTAAATCAGCAACTCCTGATCGAGAGCAGCCAACAATGCCTTATCTGGCATCAATGGGAGGGGAGGCCCTTGGTCCTGTGTAGGTTTGGTGCCTCACTGTAAGTGGGTATACTGGAGTGAAGAGGCAGGAATGGGGGTGGGTGTGAGAGGAACCCTCATAGAGGAAGGGGGAGGGTGGATGAAATAGGGGGTTTGCAGAAGGAAAACCAGAAAGAGGGATAACATTTGAAATATAAATAAATGAAAAAATAATAAAATAAAAATAAAATGAAAATGTCACTTGTAAGGGGGCAGGAACACAGACCCAAGTAAATACTTGGCTGTGTGGTATAATGTTCACATCTTCATATTTGCACATCAGCCTTCCAAAGGAAACAGAGGTGACAACAGGGCTGACAAAGACTGAGTCATCAAGACTGAAAGAGCTCATATGTAAAACAATTTGTTTGCCTGGCAGGAACAAAGTTGAGATAATATCTCAGGTTTTATTAGTGGAATCACAGTATTTTACATGCTACTTTCCTTGTTAGAGTTTTCAAGTTACAGTTTCATCAGTCTTTATATTCATTGTGTTACAATGTACATGCCCCTAGGTAGATAATTCACACAAGGATTTACTCTCTACTGTGACGTGGTTATCTGAATGAACAGTAACAACTTTGCTAGGAATATGCTTTTCTATATTTCAGAGGACTATTCCCAATACCCAGGTGAGAACTATAGATTTCATGAACTGTGAGAACTATAGATTACATCAGGAGAAAAAAATAGAGTAAGTTAAGAGGAAGATAAAATTATTCTTGGTGTTCAATCTTACTTTGCTCTTATCCTACTTACTTAAAGATTTGCTTAAAAATTATTATTTGACAGTTTCATCCATAAATACCGTATTTATATTGTTTCTCACACTCATTTTTCCCTTTAAAATTTACTCCATGTCCCTCTAACTCCCTCTGAAATCTATTACCTCTACATATATGGGAATTGTATATATATATATATATATATATATATATATATATATA
>NW_021604576.1:13725442-13728540 GCF_004785775.1 Grammomys surdaster
ATATATATATATATATGTGTGTGTGTGTGTGTGTGTGTGTTTGTGTTATACATATATGTATAAACATATATATGTATGTATATGTATATGATGTGTATGTATACACACACACACACACACAATTCTCGAATGCAACCTAGGTCACTATTCTCATATGCACACAAAGATGTAGCTCTCACCTCTCAGGAAAGATTTTTTGTTGCAGCAAATGGAGAGCACTAAAAAAAGTGCAACTGGTCAAAATACAAAGAACAACTGTCTGTGGGGTTTTAATTGATAATTAATAAATCTACAATACAACTCCTACATCTAAGCCTTATGGAACACTTTGAAAAAGGAGGATTGGATAGTTTCTGAGTATCAGCACCTGTACTTGTTGACAGTGTCCTCTATGTATGACAGGGAGCTGTAGCCATGAAATCTCATCAATATGTTACTCCAAGACTTGCCCAAGACACATTTTCTTTTTATCTTTGGTTTTGCATAATCTGTTACTAGACAACAAAATGTGGATATATTACAGCCATGGTCTTAAGATCCAAAAAGTACTTATATTTCTAGCCTTCTTTGAGGTAGTAAAGAACTTCCCGTCCCTTTTTTTCTTGCTTTCCTCTGTCATATTTAAGACATGTTTTTAAGTCAACTTTTTCTTACTTCATATAGTAACATAATCATAACAATGTTCACTTTTATAGTATTGATGAAATAAAAATCTCAAAACCAACTTTCAAACAATTTTATCCTTTCGTTTGTTACACATATTAATCCATATAATCTGTATAAAACATGTGAGTTGGGTATTAATATTTTCTCCATTTAACATGAAGTAAATGAGGCATAGAATTCTTTTAAAGATTAGCATAAAATAAAATCCAGAGATGTAAATTTTACTGAAAATTCCTAAATTTATTATTATTATTTTATTTTTATTATTATTATTATTATTATCAAGACTTGGTTTCTTTGTGTACCTTTGGAGGGCCTGGAAATTACTCTGGAGAACTGGGTGGCCTGGTACTCAGAGATTCACAGGCTTCTGCCTCCCCAATGCTGAAATTAAAAATGTTTGTTACCATGTCTGTCTGAAAAAATAAGAAATTTATCCGATATTTTATGGTTTTAAGGCCCAAATAAAGCAATTCACTATGCTTCCATGCATGCTTTCCTTTTTACACTCATAGAAATTACTAATAAGTTGAAAAATGAGGCTTTCAAATTGGTATAATGTGACCTAACCCTAAGAGAATAATTGTTAGGGAATAAATATTCATTTTGATTCAGTTTAGTACATAGTCACTTATTCCCATGAGCAGAGCATCACAGCTTGATAGTCTGTGGCAGAGGATTTCATGATCTTACTGTGGACAGAAAAGTGAAAAAATACAGGTAGAAATCTGGAACAAGATACCAGCAAAGACTTAGTGATCAGCTTCCCACTGTTAGTCCCCAGCCTCTAATAGATGTAACCTCCCCTATGAATACTGTCAGATACAAACCAAGTCCCAATCATGGGGCCCTTCATGATCATGATACCAGCTTCATACTATGTTTCCATCACATGATCATTGACAGTAAGTAATTCTGGCAATTGCCTACCAATCCCATGATCCAAAGATTTTTCTTACGATCATAATTTAATATGGCAGGAATCAGTTAAGTAATATGATGTTTTGTTGAAAAATGAAAACATCTTATGAGAGGAAGAAGAAAAGAACAAAGAATGGATTTAGATAAGTATTGTGAGTAGTTTTTAGAAATATTCTTATTGATTGTTATAATGGAGTATGAAGAAAAATGATAATGTGCAAAGTACTAAAAAATCAACTTACTGACTGATTCTAATTAGGATAACATTCAACATGAAGCATTGTTAAATGTTAAATATTGTCCTAATTCACACAGATTGGTACCCTACTGGTAAGATTGAAACAAATGATGTGTCCAGGTGTGTATCATTCTTATCTTCCTAGTTACATAAATATATAGATAAATAGTAGTTATATGACAATAGAATATTTTTATAGCCTAAATGTATTAATCTGGTAAGTATTCCTGAATAATAAGGATGCAAATTATTCTTTTACATGTATAAAGCTATTATTATATGTTTATCTTTAGGAGTTAACAGCATTGCAATATGAGAATAGGAATTTTATGGATATAGTTAACTCAGAAGTTAATAAATTTTGAAATATCTATAAATTACTGATTTTCATAAACTACAGATAAGTTACAATATTCTTCTGCATTGTATACAATAACTCAATTTGTAAATGGCCAAGACATATCACACAGGATAAATGAGTAGTGATGTCTCAGAAGCTCCTGACTACAGTAAGTCACTCTAGCAAAATTTGTGAGACATTGATTATAAAATTAAAATAGTCTGTAAAAATGTATTACATGTAGTCACTGGTTACACTTTTACTTTCCTCACTTTGTATATACATAGGAGGATTAAATACATAAGAGCAAACATTGACACTAGGTCTGAGGATCTTACTGTGCAGCATCCTGGGAAAGTAATATTAACTAGTACCCAATAAATTCCTTTAGAAGAGAACAATTAAGTAGGTTGTTGAGCCACAAAATATATCAATAAAGATAGAAGGATAGATGATAGTTATAGATATATAGGTAGATAGATGGATAGATAGACGATATATAAATGGATAATTCATAGATAATTGATAGATGGATAGATAAATGAGAGATATATAAATATATGATAAGTAGATAATAGACAGGTAGGTGATAGATAGGTAGATCGATAGACATTTAATGGATAGATGATAATAGATAATAGATATAAAGATAGATTATATACATTCATACACACATATGAATACACACACACACACACAGAGTGAGAGAGGGGGGATTTTTAGCATATTTTCTGTGTAATACAAAAACCAAAATAAAAATAAAAGCACTTATAGGCTGCATGCCTTGGTTCTGGAAACCTCATGAAAACTGGTAAGAGAGGGAAGAAAGGGCAGACAAATGATACAGAAAAGTTAGCATTAAGTGAACTGTGAACTATGTTTGACCTATTTGAGAATATCTATTAAACAACAGAGAACTTGGTGTACTTATTT
>NW_021604576.1:13728550-13755889 GCF_004785775.1 Grammomys surdaster
GAGTTATATTTGAGAATATCTATTAAACAACAGAGAACTTGGTGTACATATTATGTACAGAACAGGGAGGAGGAGTTAGCTATTCTATAGGAGGTGTCTGTAGGTATGTAGTCTCATGTTACAGTTATCAGAGAGTGTGAAGCTGCAGTTGCTAGTCTTTAACACACTTGAACCTTTTATTTACAAAAGAAAGATTCATAGTTTTTTTTTTTCTCTTCAGGACTTCACCCAGAAACTTTTGTCAGTTCTTATGACCTTCATATACTCAACATGGTTGTGTTTATGTCAATAATACACATTCACCCAGGACTTTATCTGCTTCTCCACATTAGATTACTATACAATTCTGTGATAGTTAAATTAGAAACACTTCTCAAGGAAAGGAGCTGAAAGAGTGTGAAAAACAGAGGATCAGGAATTTTCTGTGAGATCTACTCTACTCTCACAGGAATGTAGGGAACTATGTCCATAAAGATTCATTACCATGACAGCCTAACCATGATCTGAATAAGGACAATACCAATAGGCATGGCAAAATGGACAGGTGAAAGTCCACAAGGTCTCAATCCTACACAATGAACTACAGGTAACTTAGGAATCTGAGGACAGGAGAAATTGTACTCCCTGGGTAAGTGTACAGCAGTTGGTCATCCCATACCAAATGATTGGTCCTGGAAACAAGTAATATTATACACGCTGTTGTATATAGATTCAATAGAAGAATACATAGAGACATACATGAAGAGCACAGCACTTGGCTAAGAATTAAGCTGATACTAATTTCTGAGCTTTCCTAAAACATTTGAAACTAAATACAAGTTACTTTAGACTATGTTGAATCAAGTAATGTGAAATATAACTAAAAGATATTATCAGTATATTTCATTAAAATACCTTAATAGGCTATGAAGTAGAAATAGAAGATTAAGTATAAGTTAAGCAATGATCACCAAGTTTAAATCTTGGCAATAAATACACAAAAAATTTCTTTCTATACAATATTGCATGCAGTTTCCAACAACTTAATAAAATTCTAAAATTGGCAGCAGAATGAAAAAGATTATTAAAAGGTTGAAGAAAAGAAAACAAAAATATAATCAGTCAATAAGACCTGATGTCAGTTGCAGTATTATGGGTGAAACTTGCTGGTAAAAGTCCTCAAATGAAGTAAATCACTTGATTACAACCCAGCATCCCTAGGCTGTGCAGATTGAGAGGGCGGAGAAAGGTATGTGAGGAGACTGTGTGATTCTGCGGTATGAAAGGAAATATCCAACCTAATGAAATAGACTAAGCTTCTCCTCTCTTCAAAAAGAAGCATGAGATGAGACAGTTTACTTTTAGCCAAGGAAATTGTCCCTTTAAGCCAAGAGAATGAACTGCCTCTTTTTAAATGCATTTTCTCCCTGCAGTACATAATCACCATCTGTCACACTTTGATGTCATAATCGTCCACTGAAGTTCCACTGTTAAGGAGTAAATCTACTTAAGTCAACAAAAGGAAGGAAGAGAAAGAAAGAAAGAAAGAAAGAAAGAAAGAAAGAAAGAAAGAAAGAAAGGAAGGAAGGAAGGAAGGAAGGAAGGAAGGAAGGAAAAAGAAAGAAGGAAAGAAAGAAAGAAAGAAAGAAAGAAAGAAAGAAAGAAAGAAAGAAAGAAAGAAAGAAAGAGAGAGACAAGGAAAAAAAAACAGGAAAGAAATTGAATTGTGCAGAGACATTCAGTCTCCTCACCTCAGACACAGCCTATTCGAATGAAAGAAGTGAAGCATTATGTCACTTTGGTATTATGGGTGCCTTCAATAGCCTAAAGCTTATTTTTAAAAGTGTATCTTAATCAGTTCAAGTAAAAACAAAAGCTGTTAGGCTTTAAGTGAGCACTGTGAGCTTGCGCGTGCGAGAGGCATGACTGTGCATGCAGCTTGTGTTTGCATTCAAGGATCAAAGAGCTTTAAACTCTCAGCTCTCCGAGGAAACATTTCTCATTGTGTTTGGTCTTCGATGATATTTCGGAATGTGTCCTCCTCCTGAATGATAAGACTAATTTAGTTTGTGTTACAAAATGAAGTGGAAAATGTTTACCAATTATTTTTGGGCCTAACCAATGTAATTTTTATTATTAACTTTTTAAATGGAAAATGAGTATTTTTCATTAGACTTAGTCTTGGCTGACTTGAATGTAAAATAACTTATTTTTAGAAATGATACACGGCATACTTCTGATTATAATAATTTCAGTATCACTGAAGATGTTCCCACCCATTTTGCCCTATACTTTACCACGCTGCACCTAACTGGCAGACAAAAATACATTTTTTAGAGAAACAATCAAGTTACTATATGTTGCTTGTACTGTATTCTGCAAACAGTTTCTGATCAATCAGGTTATGTAGGAATTGTCATACATTACCCAACATGACTTTTTAAAGTGAAGAATAATGGAATTTCTCTCTATCAATTTTATGTCAATATTGCTTGGTTGACATTAATTTTACATCAATGGGTTTTACACATGCTAATGAAAGCCCATAGGGAGTTATATGTCTCATATGTACAAAATGCATCAAATCTGTTGGGTTCAGAGCAGACACTTGAACTGCTATTTATATGGTTTTTTTACTCCTCACTTTTAGAAATAACTCCTCCACAAAGAATGTCTTGCTATAAGATTGTTTTGAGTCAACTTTCAAAATTAAGAATCAACAACCTAATATTGTTTCATATTACAAGATTTTAAGAAAAGCAATACATTGCTGAATTGACAGCTGAACATTTTAATGAAAATTTTGTTAATTTTTGATCCTTCAGAAGCTATTAAAATTGTTTCAGTATAGTCTGCCTGAGTAGTTTTCTATAGTTGCGTTTACCATATTACTATATATCTTTTTATTTCTTTGTATTTACTCCAGGAAGATATTTCAATGTTCTATTAGGTAACTTTTGTATTACAACATAACATTGGCTACATCACTTGCCAAATGACGGAAAAGTATGATTGTATTTAAAGCTGTATACCAAAATACTTGCCATTCATTAACAAACTTCATATGTTATGGCATTAACTAGCCATCTTTGTCTTTGTCTTGAATTAAATCCTCAGCTGCATTTCAATGTTCTCCTTGGTTAGCTTATGAAGTCTATGACTTAAGAGGGTTTAAATTATAAGTGCAGGTGATAACATCTGCAAATTATGTGTAGTAAGACATCAAATACTTCTAAGATGAGAACAAATTGCCTGCAAATCTTGGTCAGTGACTTACTATTCGTTCTTTTATTTCTCTTGAATGTGATGCCTTGATCAATTTTAAAACTTGGCCAACAGGCAAGAACTTTTTAAAGAGAGCTTTAAATCATACACTTAAAGGGACTCAGATCCCATTGTAAGACTGCCCACTCGTTCTTCACACAAAAGTGAATGCTATTCATTAGCAGGAGGAAGGCTTGACACAAAAGTGTGAATCAGTTTCCTCAGGGTTTATGCAGCTGTAGAGGCAGAGGCCCTCCATAAATCAGGAACTGTGGGCACTTCTTCCATTCATCCAATTCAGTTATTTGGGAGATTATATATTCTGTGTTGCAAACTAATTTTTGCTGTATGTAAAATCATGAGTTCTATATTTCATACCACACCATTGAATTCTTGTCCAAGTAAGAACCATGGGATAGGATCTTTAAGGGTTTAGTTAAGGTGAATTTCCTAAATGAAGTCAACTTTGAAAAACCAATATAGCCCCAGCATAGGGGAATGCTAGTGTGGTGAGGTGGGAGTGGGTGGGTTGGTGGGGGAGCATCCTCATGGAAGCAGGGAGTAGGGGGATGGGATAGGGGGTTTGCAGAGGGGAAACTGGGAATGAAGAATAGCATTTGAAATGTAATAAACAAATTACCAATAACAAAATGAAGAAAAAAAAGAGAACACGTATAGCAATGGAATAATTTCTTCAATAGGATTTCTGTAAAATTTTCCACTTAAAATTCCAGAAGTGAGTATTGCATTTTAATGAACTCGGGCATAGGGTGATAAACACATGATAAGCAATTTCTCATAAGTGTAGATTGGAACAATTATAAGATATAAAAATCAATGGGGAAAAGAAATTGTAGGGTAACAGAATATATTATTATTAACTTTAATGACGCATAGAAATATTCCAGAGACAGAATATATATACAGAATAATAGTTATCTTAAGGCTTATAACAAGCGTCCCACTTTTCAGCATCCTGATCCTTAAATTTAAACATATCTAGAACCATTTTAAATGATGGTTTGAAAAGATTCATAAAAAATCAGGGCATCAATGAAGCAAAAATACTACAATAAAAAATAAGTAAAATAAACAAACCTTACATATATAAGTATGATCACCTATGTTAGGAACCTAAAAGGAAACGAAACCAGCAATATTTGAACTATTGTAGAGGATCCACTGAATGAATTTTGAAAACGGTTAGACTTTTATTGTATTTATATTTTGGTATGAATGGCCTAGTTTCCTATATCAAAGAGGTTTAGAAACAGAAAAGGAAATTTTAATTTAGTAACTACTAGCTTTCTGGCATTATTTTTAAGGAGAAAACCACTGGCTGAAGCATGGCCAAGGATAGAAGATAAAGGAGAATTACCAGGAAAAGTCTATCAGTTGTCTTGATCATTAGTGCAGAAGTATGAAGAAAAGGTTTGCATTTTGTTGCATAATATCCCTCTTTTTTTTTAACTTGTTCTTAACACCAATCCTTACTTTATAATTGGCCATTTGTGGTGCCAGGCTCCCTCTCTTATTGTAATAAATTACTTGTAGTATACCTCAGCTGCACTGTACCTTCATTCTTTATGTGTGTATCCATGTCTTTCTATTGACTTATCTTTTGGGGATAGTGAAATATCATCCATCCTTTGAATTCTTGATTTAAAATGACTAATGTGAAGGCATCCCCTTTTTTATTACTTTCATCAATAAATTTATAGCAAATGATGTACACTTCTTCTTAAGTTCTACTTTCCTTGCATAGCATGATTACTTTCCTTCTTTCAACTCCTGATCAACAAATGAGTTTATAAGAAAAACTTCTGTAGAAGAGAACATATCTTGCACATGTATGTACGTTTGACACATTGTCAGAATCTATGATGAGATATTAATAATTATTCATTGAATTGAGACGAAAAGATGAAATAAGATGTTCATTTGGAGGTGACATTGGAGAATAGTTGAATAACTAAAGAAAATAAAGTTTAATAATATTCCTTTTCTTAATAAGAAATTCAAATGGGATCAGAGCTATATCTGTTTGTTTTAAATCTTTTTTCCCTCATGTCTCCATGAATATATGTTCAGTGCTCTCTCCAAGATTGTTCCTCTTTACTCTGATGTGGCCATACAATGAATTCATGTTTTCATTTTCAATACTAGATTTATATTATGTCCTTATCAATTTTGCCACTTTATCAACTCATACCACCAGACTCTACCTGTCTGATTTTTCAAATATCCTGGGAACACACACACACACACACACACACACACACACACACACACACAGGGGCGGGGATATTCTTTGATCTTATAGAAAATTTCAACGCCACAAAATATATGTACGTGTGTGATATTGCCAGTTGCTATCTTCTTTTTCTTGCTTCACTATATTTAAGCAATTCTCATCAGTTACTAAACTACTATAAACTTCACTATACAACTTTCCCGGCAATCTTTGTACTCATCCTCACTTGGAGAGTAGTATTGTACAAAGTATGGTCTTGGTTTTCCCCTTTTCTGTAATGTCCCACTGTCAACATAATATTTTCCTCAGTAAGTAAAAGGAAACTTAGTCTACTGCCAGTCTTCTCAGGAAGTGATGTGGCGTGATAAGAACTGAAGTCATCCTATATATTATATCAGAAATTTTAGTTTACAGTGTTCAAATTTTGAGAATTCTTCAATCAGTATAATGTTTCGCTAACATGTTATTTTCATTTGTTTTGTTTTCTACAATGAGCTAGTAGAATTATTTTTACTTCTAATTTTAAAACCTGGTCTTGAAAAGAAAATGATTCAGTACATTTATTAGTATCAGATACCCAATTTAATAACTTACTGTCCTGGCTGTAATCATTCATCTACAAATATCCATCGTAGCAGGTTAGTATAGGTTTGCCTCATTCCCACCTTCGGGCTGCCATATAACTATCTTTACTACAGAATTCAACAGAGAAATCTTCTTGCTTTTATTTCTTGGTTTATTCTTTTTCTTTATAAACAACTGCCAAGTTTTATTTTCTCTTTTGATAATTTTTCTTTTCATTTACCTTTGATTAAGTCTGAGAGATTGAATTATTTATGAAGTTATATGCTTTAGGTATGAAGTCCCAAACTTAATTATAAAGAAAGTGTTACAATAAACTGTTTGACAACCAGATAGCCACTGTTTCTTGCATGTCCTCAGTTAGTGTTGTTTTCCTTGCCATTACTAACCAGTATCTTCTTTTTGTCTCCTAGACCTGTGCTTCATGCTATTCCTCACATTCTATATTTTTAAGTCTAGTTCTTACTTCAAGTCTCTAAAACACCACTCAAAAAAATCTTTTCTTTTTCTTCTTTGTAAAACATGATTTTTTTTCTTGTTCCCCATAGGCAAATATTGTTTCTTGAATGGTAGATGTGAAGAATTTTGTGAACTGATTCTATAAAAGAAACAATCTCTGGGACACAAAGTGATGAGGGACACAGAATTTATTACAGAACACATCTGTGGGTTTGCCTTCGTCTCTTTCATCCCTGACCTGAATGGCAGTTGAGCGATGCCTGTATTTAAGAGAACTAGGAGCCTTTATATACAGAACAATGCTTCACTGTCTTCAAGGGTCCACAGGTGTTTTCATCAATTATAAAGATGCTCTTTCTAATAACTAAGACATGTTAATGATAAAGTGAAGATACGGAATGCGTCTGTAACCAGCAACCACAGGAGCAACCACTTGAAATCCACATGTTTTCCAAGCACATATCTTCAGAGGGAAGTTCATTTTCTACTAGAGAAACCCTTGCTCCTAAACATGTTTCAGATAGAGTTTCTAAGTGAAGTTAGAGACTGTGGGAAAGTTTAACTTCTTTGTAATGGTAAAATCAGTATCCTGGTGGAAAATTTAATAAAATTTGTAAAATCACCAATTCTACTCACTAAGAATATGGCCCTAACTTCTTGTAGAAACACAGGATGACTGTGCTGGTTTACATTTTGTGGCCTTGCTGTGGCTGGTCTGTAATATTTAAGCAAATGTGATACATCAGGTCCAGTCAACATCTTTCAGTTATCTGCACCTTATCTTAGTCCCCTGCTGAGTTTACACATTTTGTTTCCCCAAATCGTTACACAGAATCCCAAAATATTATAATCTTCACATATATGCTTACAACTTCTTAAAAATAAGCAAATACTCTCCCTTACTTCTAGTTTCATAATTTTGCATGTTAAAAACATGATATTTGTATCCATGCAGACTGCCACTAACTAGGAATCTCAGTACTTTGTTTGCTAAGTGAGGATATTCAGGTTATGTGTACAAGTGAGTTCTAGTCTAGTTAAGCCTATACTTTGAGACCCTGAACATTTGATAGGAACATAGAAACTAAAAGATCCATTTGCAAACTTCCTTATAAACTTGTGCTATTGAAAATTACTTTTCTTTTGAAATTCATATGTGGCTTGCTAAGAGTATTTAAGCACAGATTCTAAAACACTTAATGGATAGTCTTACATAAAAGTTGACCCCCCAAAAAAAGAAAAGAGAAGAAAAGAGAAGAAAAGAGAAGAAAAGAGAAGAAAAGAGAAGAAAAGAGAAGAAAAGAGAAGAAAAGAAAAGAAAAGAAAAGAAAAGAAAAGAAAAGAAAAAAGAAGAGACAAGAAATAGCCTTAGTGAAATGAAATATTCTTCCTGGAAGCATTTACTAGGTGAACATGATAATAAGGAAGAACCCAAAAAATAAGTTTCTATTGTAACAATAATCATTACATAAATATCTCAAGTAATTGAATTAGGTTCTAGAAAATGATAGGGCAGAAAAATTTTAATTGTTATCATTTAATTGTATACATTATTTAAATTATTTAATTTGAAAAAGTTTGCTTTTTCAAACTTAGAAATATCTGGCTTAAAACAGTGATATACATTTACATATCCATAACATGAGCTACAAATATGTTTACCAGGAGAAATTACATATGCAACATTAGAGTAAAAGTATTGACCAAAATAAGCTGAAGGAGCATAAATATTTAGGGAAAAAATACAATGGGATTTATCAGAATATCTTTCCTTTTCTCAATGTGGTAGACATCTGAATCTGAGAAAGTGGATCCCTCATTACCTAGGTCTTAGAGACACTGCAGACATTTGAATTAATCCAATGAATTATGAAAAATTTTGACAGTAATAAAAAGAGGGGCATTGAAACATAAAATTTTACTCATATCTCTTTTAATATAATTTCTAAATGCACATGATTTTTCGTTTTCATATATAGGATTGTTTCAAATTGTCCTTTCAAGTTAAGCATTATGTAATACCTATTACCCTTTTACAAATTCCATAGATCACTTTAATTTAATCTTATGTGGTAATTGAACAAATCTTTGCATGTTTTTTTCCAGGCTATAATAAATGTGTAGGATTAGTGGTATTCATACTTTAATATACATAATCAAATGATAATTTATACAGTTGGCGAAAAGCAATTCTAGTAATGAAGCACCAATAAGTAGCATCCTTTTATTTTGTATTTGCCTACACTCTAGTATGAAGATCTCTGTTGGATATTAAGTTTCAAAAGAAAACAACACTGAGAGAATTATAATTTTGTTTAATTATGTGAGAGGCATTAGGCTTATATTTTGTAGGATCTTCCACATACCTAAAAATTTATATTTAAATCAATAAAATGAAATGAAAACTATTATAGTAGCAGGCACTAAATACCAAGCAACTGAATATACCCAATTCTGGCTTTTGTTGTAACAGTTACTCTTGAATAATAATTTCTTTCAGATACTGAAAATTTTTAAGGTAAAATAGTTCTTACTTCTGTGGCAATTGCTTCCAGAAATACATTCAGAACTGTTCTTACTGGTGGAATGTATCTCAAGATTTAGAACTTTTGACTGCTGCCAAAAGAATTCTCTGTAAAATCGAAATAAAATGTTATTCTTCAGGTATTGTCACATTTCTTTAAATATAAAGAATTCAAACATAACCTGATAATCAGGGAAGTTGAGGGAGGAAAAAAAGTCTTTGGTCACACAGGAACACTGATGTTAGTTTGAAGTTCTAGAAACAGAAATATATTATGATAAATGTATCAAAACATATCTGTCAAACAACCCAGAAAACCACCACACTTCCTGAACAGAAGGTGAAAGAAAATCTTGTTCTTATGCCCAAATTTCATTTTCTGAACTTTAGATACGAACCTGACAAACAAACAAAAAAATCATTACTTCCTATCTGTAGGAGCATTGTTACAAAAAACTCTGTTCAACCTTATTTCAATAGTTCTTGTTGGTAATATGATGGATGAATTAAGTTGATCTCCAAAGATTTTCACTCTTATGAATTACCTTTTTCACCTTGGAAAGCTACACAAAATGAACCTTCTAAGCTTTTGAAAATGACCCCTTTTTCCTCTGCAATGATTTATCTTTTCCCTCGAAAATCCGTTTTACAAAAGAGGATGATTAAAGGAAAGCAGGCAGCAAAACACTTACTGAAGATCCTGCTTATCTGGAACTCACTTGACAATGTGTTTCTGGGGTTGGGAATGCTGCAGGTTCAAGGGACAATTCTGCCTTTCAGGCACTTCAATTTACTTCATGCCTGAGCACTGTCATTGTACGCAGACAAGATGAAACGCATCGTTGTGTAAAGAAATTGAAATGGAATCCTACTTGACCCAGCAGGATGGGGCATTATGTTTGACTCAGTAGTGATTCCTGGGATAATATCTAATTCCAGGAGGAAAATTTCTTGATATGACCACCTGCTGTGAGCGGCTTTGTCTGGGGATCACAAGTTGTTCTGGGTGACTAGGCTCGGGACATGGCTAGAAGAATGCAGCTCAGCTCCTGCTGGCATTTAGATCTCTTCATTTTCTAGATGCTTTCTATTCAACAGGAACAAGTGAATGGAGCAGGGGGCTCGTAAACTGTGAAGCACTCCACACTCCAGCAGCAACTGAGAGTCAAGGCCTGCTTGACCCGGGATTCGTATTTATTTAATTTTTTTATAGAGCCATCATTATTTCTTCACAGGGCTCTTTTTAATTTTTACACTCCTCCGGCCAGTTCCCTTGCATGTCTTTCTCTGTTCATCGTTTGTGAAGTATTTACTTTGAAAAGGCTGCGCAGCAATAGATTAAATAAAATAGGAACACTCCATGTCTCACAAGAGAGAATCGTGCAGATAGCCTTATTACTTCTATCAGAGAACAAAGATTTTTTCCCCCAGCATGCAGAAGGGTATTAGGCCAGAAGCAAGTAAATGAAATGTGTAATGTCAAAGTTTCAAATGCAATCAAGAAAAATTGTCTAATTGATTTTGCTGCAATTACAGCATTTAGGAAAAAAAATGACTTAGTTGTTAATTCTCATTCTTCTCTCTCTCTCTCTCTCTCTCTCTCTCTCTATATATATATATATATATATATATATATATATATATATATATGTGTGTGTGTGTGTTTTTTGTGTATATATATATATATATATATATATATATATATATATATACTTGCATATAAATATAAGCAATAACCCCTTATCTTGACATGTTCTGCACTTCCAGAGTATATAGTTTTAAGCTACGGTAATTCAGAAGATACATTCACAGCTATCATGTTAGTTATCAGCAACTGACAGCACATTCCACTGACCTTCTTTACCCTACCTCCGTTTTTAAAGGAACTGGCACCAAGCACACTCATTAGTCAAACTTTACCACTTGTTCGCTTGCACACTGAAAAGTGTATTTAATAAAGAACAAAAAACTTTCTGCCTAATTCTTGTTAGTAAAATGTAGATCTTTGAGCCTAATAATTTTCCAAATTTCTTTCCATCCTGACTTGAACTTTAAGAGTTGGCTCATTATGGAAATTGGATTTCTTTGCTGCTTTCCTTTATGTTTTTAAGATAGCTCTCTTAACAAAAATTTAAAAGTGACTATCTTCTCTCAAGTAATGGGAGCAAGATTGCGTGGCCCAGTTCACAATGCAATGTAAATTAACACTTAAAAATGCATGCATAATAATATGCATATTGTCTACATTTAAGTATGCGGAACACATAAGTTATTAAGTATATTCACAGAGAGCTAACAGCACAATACAAACACAATATATATAACTGACTATATCAATATCTCTATATGCAAAAATATATTCATATAATACTGAGATTATTGTACTGTTGTAACATTTGTTTAATTGTAAATATGTTGTGACATTTTGTATTTTAAACCAGTATATTCAAAGACACTTGTCATGTATGCAGGAAGTGTTTTATCACACCCTCATTAAATATTCCTGAATTTGACTCAAATGGGTCATGGAAAGAGATCTTTTTATAAATAGAATTAGAAATTAGAGTTTATGACTTTATTTAAATACTGCTTGTAGCAAAGAAATATATGCTACAGGCAATAAGCAACATTAATCAAATAATTTAGGAAAAATGAAAATAAATCATAAAAGAATGTATACTTTGTTAAAAAATGGAGTAGCAAAACTTTTGTTTGTTTGGTTGGTTTTGTTTTTGTTTCATTTTTTACTGGAAATATGTGTGCCATTATGATAGAGTGTATTTCTTTTGTGTGAGAAATATAAAATGTAATTTCCAAATCTTCCCTTTCTTCTCTCGTTCTCTTGCCATTCTGTGCAAATGATTCTAAAGGATTACACAAGGTGGTAAAAGTCAGGACTCTGAACTGAGAATGAGAAAGTACAATTAATCCAGTGACCAACTTCAAGACATTTACTACAAGGGAGTATATCAAACAGGGTTTATACACAGGGAGCAAAAATGGCTCATACTGTTGGAGTCTTAATGATAAGGATATATTTTTGCCTTCTGAGATAGATCAGTGCACTATGTTAGGTTGAGAATGAATAAATATACACATTGGTAGGTATGTAAAAATGTATGTGTATTTAAAAGTCATACAAACACATACACATATACATGCACACACACACACACACACACACACACACATCTTCACACACACACATTTCCCTAACCATTTGTAAGACTTTAGAATATTGGTAGTGAGAATTACCTGAGAATAGTAATACTGCTTTGAAAGCCAAACAATTAATGAACAAATATTCATTTCTACATGTCCTTTTCTAATGGGAAGAGTCTAAGGAACTCAGAAAACTAACTGACTTCTGAATTAGATGTATAAATAAAATGTAATTTTAAATCTTTTTGTAAAAATGAAGTTGTCCAGCAGAACTGCATGGCGTCTTGGGCATACACTTGTGTTTATGATTCACTAGTATTTGTTTATAATTTTTGTATCTCGGTTGAAAACTAGAGTTGCTTTGTAATTTTACTTCCTCACAAAAAAAAAAATGAAGTTGTCAGAGAATGGTATCTACTAAATGCAAAGTCTGGTTGAAATAGCTTCCACTGGGAAGTCAATAGTATATTTAAAATTTTTGAATAAAGCAAGAATACTTAATGCAATGTCTAATTAAAATATTGATGAATAACAAGACTTAAATTATTAGTATATATGTTTCTATGTCCATGAATTTTAAAAGGAGTGACATAATTAGATTTTTTTCCTTTGGTTGAATTAAACTCTATTACATTTATAAAGCACACATTCTTTATCTACTCACTTGTGGAAGGACACATTGTTTTACAAGATTCCTCTTTACTGAACAATGATACAATAACTATGGGTGTACCACAACTCTTTAGTAAGCTGACTGACACTTTAAGGTATAGATCAAGAGGTGGATAATTAAATAGTTATATTTGTTTCTAATTTTTTGGTGAAGCAACAAATTGGTTCTTCTAATGCCTATATTAATTTATTTTCCTAATAAAAATGAGCAAGTATAACAACAAATAATGCATGCCCAGTGGAAGCTATTTTCCATCCAAACTTGAAACAAGAGCTATAATAAATTAAGTTATTAAAGACATTGTTTTTCTTTATCCAGACACATCAAGAGAACAAAGAAGAGTAATTTCTGACAGCCTCAAACTACTTAGTTTCAAAATACTCTAATAGTACAAAACAGCATCCTCTGAGCAGAAAAAGAAAAATAAATTATATTATTTAAAAATATTGAAGAAAAGACTAATAGCTATCTAATGATATTAGTAAAATAGAAGTTGACACATTTTCTTGTTGAGAATAAGAAAAGATTGATATAATAATATACACAAAATTAATAAAACTTATAGGCACAAATATACTATACATATGTGTTTTGAAAGCAATTGAATTGTGATGTGTATGGTAGAAACTGATAGAGAAAAGAGAGATAATTCAATGAATGTTTTTTTTTCTGAATTTAAAAAAAGAATAATTGCTTTATCTAGACACTGATAAAGGGCATGAACTATATTCATAGATTCATATTCACAGTAATATATTCATATTAAAACAACCAGGTATAAACTGTATAGCTGAAAGTAGCAGGATATATTTCATGAAAAATACTAGAATTCTCAAATAGAACATATGCTAAACATTAATAAAGGCTTCAATGCACTAAATCAGATTGTAATCACACAGTTCACATCTTGTCACTAAATAGAAGTAAATGCACAGTAATTGAGGGAAGTAGCAAGTTACCAAGTATGTGGTAATGAAACAACAATTTTCAAAACATTCATGCTCATAATTAAACAGCAAGAAAAGATAGAAAATAAAGTGTAAAAGATACAATTATAGTAGCCGTCAGAAGAAAACAAATAGCAGAAAGACACCAACTACGGATTCTTGTCTCTGAAGAATATATCCATCATCAGAATGTAATGCATAAGGTGGTTGACTTACAAAACCAAGCAAAACACATTTGAAACTTTCGAAAATTAAGTATTTAAACTAAATGTCTTCACTAGACTGTCATATATGATCAGACATTTGCAGTACTCACTATTAACCATATCAATACAAGTTAGCAACATTCAACTACCCTCTGGCTAGTAATATTAAAATTTAAAAATATCCTGAGACAGTAACAAATATTGAAAATAGAAAAAACTTCATGCCAGTGTTCATAATGCCTAGAAATTGGGAAAATATTATTAAATTATAAAATATTAACAAATGGATATCAAATCATTTTATCATATTAATATTTTTTCAAATATAAGGTGAGTCACTATATTGGAAGTTCTTGCACTCTAAATGAATACCATGTAACCAGATCTGAAGTCCAACAGGAATAATGAAAATTCTAACAAATACAGGTAAACAGTCCTTTGCAATACCTATGTTGG
Source organism: Grammomys surdaster (assembly GCF_004785775.1). NCBI lineage: Eukaryota > Metazoa > Chordata > Mammalia > Rodentia > Muridae > Grammomys > Grammomys surdaster. The sequence continues at coordinate 13,743,057 of NW_021604576.1, forward strand.
GTCTCCCTAAATTAAACAAAAAGTAGTAATTGCAAAAGGAAAACATATTTGTGGTATTGATTCCAAAAGAATTCTCCTGCTAATTTTCAGTTTGATTTCATAATCAGATATAATTACAATCATTTCATGAGCCTTAATTTATTTGGTGAATTCTGGTGTTTGCCTAGGAGAAACACTTTGTCCTTTCTGTTGTTGCTTCAACACTAGGTGTCAATTGTAGTTTTGCATTTTTCTTGCCTTAATGAACTTTTGCTTGTATATTATGGCTTTTGAACTTGTGCTTTTATATTTTGTCATTATTGTTGTCATTGTTGTTTATGGTAGTGGTGATGGTGCTTGGCTGGTGGTGGTGGTTGTGGTTGTGGTGGTGTTGGTTGTGGTGGTGGTAGTGGTGGTGTATATTTTCAGACTTACCATTACTGAAATCTGCCAAATTTTCAACTTCAGTAATTCAGTAGTACATCTAACAATGTTTTCATGTAGAATGCAAAAATTTAAGTCATTGTTTTACTAAAAGAACATAGCAATGAAATGACTCTTAATGACATTCTGTTCAGTATCTTGCTCAGCTATTGTCCAAGAAGCTTCTTCTTGCAGTAGATGTCAACTAACACAGAACTTTGACTGGACAATGTGCAGAGATGGAGGAATTATGAAACTTAGTCCTAAGTGGAAAGTTTTTGTCAAACCTTTCCTCTTGAGGCTCAAGAAATTATGCAGAAGAGCAGTTTGAAAGAAGATAAGAACCAGACTGAGTGGACAGCACCAAGAAAACAGTGTCTTCTAGACCCAACAGTACTGATATATGTATGAACTCACAGCAAACGTAACAGCATGCAGATACTGCATAGGATAAAAGGAGGTAAGATCCCAGCACTGAGAGGCACATTTGTACATACTTTCTGAAACCTATCAAAGAAGTAATCCCCAAGTAATATCTACTTGCAGAGGAAAAATTAGTCTTTGCCAATGAAGTCTCATGAGGTGTATAAACCACAGGTAATAGGAAGTCCTATATATAGCAGTAGATGGCAAGATAAAATGAACTCAGTAGTACTTTTCCTGGCTTTGTATGAGCATGCACTCTATAGAAGCAATGATTTGAATAATTTGTTCTCTGTTAATGGTGTTATTTGTGAAGTATAGGAAGCATGGTCTTACTGGAGAAAGTATATCTCCTTGGTGTGGAATTTGAGAGTTTATAGATCCACCTCACTTCCATTTCTCTCTCTACTTTGTGTTTGTAGTTAAGTAAAACATCACTTAGCTTCTAGCCCTAGCAACCATGTCTGCTGCTTGCTACCAGGACTCCCACTGTAATGTACTATTATTCCTATGGAACTGTAAGACAAAGTAAACTCTTCTATAACATGTTTTTTTGTTTGTTTGTTTGTTTTGTTTAGTTTTTTCAAGACAAGGTTTCTCTGTGTAGCCCTGGCTGTCCTGGAACTCACTTTGTAGACTAGGCTGGCCTCAAACTCAGAAATCCACCTGCCTCTCCCTCCCAAGTGCTGGGATTAAAGGCGTGCACCACCACTGCCCGCATAACTTGTTTTTTGATTATGTTTTTTTTTTAATCACAGCAACAGAAAGTAACTAATGCACAACTTATTATAGTTTTAGATTTACATATTACTAGAAACACTAATGTAGCCTACTGTTAATCTTAGAATAGTATAAGTTCAGAAAATCTTGAGTATTTTAAAGCATTTATTCATGTTTTAGTTCTAGCTCCTTGGTATTTCTGTAAAATGATCATGTAAGTAAACTAGGCACAGAATGTGACTTCTTCTTTATACCTACTACCTAATATATAAGTTCATGCTGGCAATAAGGCTGATAGACACAGAATATTTAATCAAAACTAGAACAATATGATAAATCTAGTCTTCTAAGGAATCACTCCTGCATTGCAAGTGTCATAGAGACTGAAATAAGACAGAAATGACCCACAACTGTTCCAGAGATTGATAATGTCTACAGATGAGCAGAAGAAGGAAATGACTACCATTTATATCCTAGAAAAGTATTAGAGCTCTTTTTTGATGAGAAGATCCTCTCTGCTATGAGGAAAATGTGATTTGGAAACAAGCAAACTGTAAAACAAGGGAATGAAGAGACTTTTTACGTTTAAGTTGCATCTCACTACATCTAACATTCTATGACCTAAGCCTTGTCTCCATCATGTGATCAGCATCTGCCTCTACATGACTCCACCTTCTCACATTAGCTTCAGATCTGTCTTAAGTGGGGATGGATTTTCCTTTGAGTAGCTTATGGGTGCCTCATGAAGAATACAGCAAGTTCCCAGATATTGTTTATCATAACATTAAGCTTAGGCTAGACTAAATGTTTTCTGCATTGTCACATACCTCCAGAAGTATCCAAAATGTTCTAGAACAGTGGTTGTCAGACTGTAGGTCATGCTTTCTTTGTGCATTGAATGAACATTTTACAGAGGATGCCTAAAACCATCGGGAAAACACATGTATTTATATCACGATTCATAGTAACAGCAAAATTACAGTTCTGAAGTAGTAAGAAAAACAATTTTATGCCCATGGTCTTTGGAACACAAAGAACTGTATTAAAGGGTCTCAGCAACAAGAAGGTTGGGAACCACTGTTTTAGAAAGATGTAAAACAAATAGCAGTTGAGATTTTCATGATCATAAACTGGATATTGGTTATTATTTAAAATATACTTTTAATTGACTAGAATTACACCACTTACCCCTTTATTTCCTTCCTTTAGTCTCTCCCAAGTACTCAATTCCCTTTTCCCTGTTAAATTGATAACCTTGTTTTTTCATTATTGTCACACACACATGGTATACTCATAATGGTATACCAGATCTGTAAATCAGTATAAAGAATCCTCAAAGGAAAAATTAAGTCTAGCATATGACCTGGCTATGGCACTCTTCTTATTGTATGTTGCTGTTCTATAAAAAATAAGAAGAAAATGGAGCAAGATATATATCAGTCAATAGATGAATGAATAACAAAAATTTAAACAAAGAAATACTATTGATTTGTAAAAACTAAGTCATAAAATTATCTGGAAAGTAAGTAGTATAAAATATTATAGTGAGTGAGGTAATCCAAACACAGAAAGACAATTTGGACATCCTTCTTAGTATCTGTGGTTCAAATACTAAGCTCCAAATTCAGATGTAAGTATACAGCACGAAGTAATCAGAGAAACTTGGAAAGCATAGGCAGGGAGAGAGGGGCTGGGTTTGCGAAGATGTAGGATGTAGGTGCTAACAAATGAGAAATGGATAAACTGGGAGAGGACTCCAACTGGGGAGGAGGAAAGGAGGTCAAAACAGAGGGAAGAATGGGCACAGGCTAAACAGCGCACTCTAGTTGCTTGACAAACCTCCAAGGGATATAAAACTATAGCACATACAATATAGTTTCTCTAGACACTTTTAGATCAAATCACTTCTTTATCAGCTGCTCATTTGCACTAGGATGTACACTCTTACAAGCCTTGATCTCTGCCTGTGACATTTGTCTTCTCTTCACTTACTCAAACCATTATTTGTCATTATCTTGTGCCTACTCTACTATAATTACCTATTCTACCATCAGCCTGAGGCTTTCTAAAATGTTCTTGAATTAATTGTAATTGTAAGATTCAGGTTAGAAACATCATTGGAGACAACAATTATTCAGTGAATTACCAGTGCATTTAAACACATGACAACTCTACCAAAAGACAATGAATTCTAGGAATATGGTAAAGATTATTAAAGAAGCGATGAGAGTGAAGTTCTCAAGGTGACCATGACAGTTCAGGCTTTGATTATATAGTGGAAATAAAAGGAGAAACAGTACCTAACATAGGGTTCTTCCCTTTAAGTTATTAATCATGGAGATCTGAAATACCCTCAAAATAACACAGGCTATTGCCATTGCTTGTGATTGCCCAGTATAACATTTTGAGCAGATTCATTAATGAAGGCGTCACAAACTTTTATTTCTGGATATACATATCAATCTCAAACTGAACAGGAAATGTCGACTTGATGCATAGCATGCATAGTGTACAATGGTGATATTCTGGTAGAGAAAATTATATGGATTCTCTTATGCAGTGTTGGGCTTAAGGGCTATTCCGCTGAAGCGATTTCATATCAAGAATTTAAACCACATCAAAGCCTATGATTACAAAAATTACAGGTCCTGGAAATATTGTTACTTGTCTAGAAGGTTATGTTATCAAAGTGACTTATAAATATTAATGTTTACATTTATAGGACTGGATCCTAGCACCCTGGGTCAGAGAAGCTTCTTTTTATGCTGGGTATTGGGAAATTCAAAGCATATACTTGGAGCTCTGTTGTAGATGGGTCACTTATATAACATCTTCCCACTCAAAGCTCAAAGAAGATCATAAAAGAATTATTAGAAAAATGGGACAGGCTAAGATGCAGAAGGCCTGTGAAATGCTGTTTCCTTGAAATTAAATACCCATTACACAAATGTATTTCCAGTAGCTGACATTGATTACCTGTACAAGGCCTTCACAACGTCAAGCCAGTTAGAATTCCATCATCGATGGAATAGAACAAGGTCTTGAAACTTTACTTCTAGCTTAGAAACTATAGACAGTTGATGTCTGCTAAGAGAATAAAAATCACTTTTTGTTCTCCAACTAAAGTGGACACTGGTAGGCCACCCATGTGCCAATGGATGAGATCATACTCATTCGCATGTGAGTACCACTGATTGGATTCAGTGAGCTACTAATTTTAAAAAAAGAAGTAGAACATGAATTTGGAAGCAAAATGTGTTGGAGGATCCCAGGGAAGAGCTAGAAGGAGACAGTAGGTAGTAGGTACAATCAAAATACATTGGACATGTATATGAAAGTTTGAAACAATGGATTTTATTAATTAAACAAGAAAAAGTCCAAATCTAGTTTATTGGTCTGAGAATTTAGGGGATATATCATGACGATAAAGGAGTATTCAAATAGAAATCGTTCTGTTATATGTTTGGATAAACAACAATTTTAGTATTTTAATAAAATTTTCTCCATTCCAAAACACCCAGAGGGTCAAATGACATTGGTATGTGTAAGTATATATTGACTGTGAATTCTAGTTGATCTGGGGTTATCTGCCAAGAGAGATGAGCTGTTCCAGGAGGATGAAGGAATGAATGTACAAATTTGTCTCAGACCAGCTTATATCTCATTCACATTCTTCTGCATGATCGATATATGATTATCTGAATGAAATTCTCAATGTTTGAGACATCCCTGGTGACTTGAATATTGGAAAGAAAAAATATACATCTTGTCCACTTTGTGAAGTTGAACATATACAAAGTATCTTATTAATATTTAAATAAACCATAAAAAGACAATTAGATAAAAGTATCTGTTTATTTTTCCTAAATGGATACAACATTAAGAACTAAGATCCTGACCAGATCCAGATAATTAAACATGATCACACTCTCTCAGCAGAAAGATATTAGAAACTCCATAATTACATGTAACACACACACACACACACACACACACACACACACACTTCTCTAGTGGGTGTGTTTAGTTTTTTTTCAAGAATCGTTATTTGTCCTTATAATGTTTCTATGGAGAATTGCTGTGACCCAGTTAGAGGAGTTTAGATGATTCTGCTGGTCTTCCTTTCCTCTCACATTGATCCTGGTACTGAGTGGAAAATCCCAATAAGCAGCCTCCTTACAACTTCCCCTAATGAGATGCATTTCCTCCTTGGTCTATAGGTAGATGTGCTTGCACCTGATGCTCTTTGGCTTTCTTATGAAAAAATCACGTTCTTTCACTTTGGCTTCAAAGATTTTTTCACCAAGTGGATTCAGATATCACAAGATAGATTACATTACTCTCCATGAAATGTTTTGGCTCTTTCCTCTGTAGTTAAGTGTACTTCTAAATGAAACAGACGCTGAAATGATGGGGATGATGCTGAGCATGAACGTGAACATAATGAGCATCTATCAATGCTTTCATCTAAGCACTTGCAAGTGGATGTGCTGAAAGCAGAAACACTGCAGAACCCTCTAAACTATCATCTATGACGTTAGTCTTTATAATGACCCTCAAATTAAACAATAATGAAAGTAAAATACAGACATGAACCACATTAATTTTTTTGTCTCTCGCTATCATTTTCTTCTTTTGTTAATCTCCCGAGAACTGCTTTCCCAATTCCTTTGGCTGTTTTCTAAGGGGAACATGTCCAGCTAACTCCTCTCATTGTTTTGGTTACACTATGTTATTTCTGGTGACACTGAAGGACTTCAAAGTGACCCTTCAATCTGTATCATTTATCAACTTTTCCTGCCCATTCAGTATTTTCCTTATGTCCCACTGAGAAACTGGCAGTAGCACAGCAGGCCTGAAACAAGACGGGACTGGCAGATGTAGGAGCTGCAGTTGGACTGAAGTAAGGGAGAGGCCAGAAGATGACAGGAGCGTGGTGTGTACGATCTTCCACTGAAGCTGAGAAACGCTGCAGTGGAAAAATATGTCCCCCATATTTGCAGAGCGTTTAGTAATAAATCATGGCTTGTTTGAAAGAATCAACTTCCCAAGATGAAGAAGCTGAATGACAGAAGGAAGAAGCTTGCCAAACGTTAGCCAGCACGTCAGTTTCAGGCAAAGTTGTGTTTCCCTGTAGAGAGCAGACCAGAGGGATGTGTCCTTCAATCATGAGCACCAGGCTTCAAGTACTAGCTGTTGGAAAGTTGTCATGTTCTTTTTTTATGGAGGATAATAATAGTTTGTTACCAAGAGTGCTTTGACATAATGTGAGAGTTTTTACACTGATTTATTTATAAAATATTCCCAGTTTTGTAAGTTTTCAAATATCCATAGAAATTTTTACTTTCATTTTTGACTTCTCATTATTTTCTGAAAGACATCAATTTTGTTTTACAGTCTGTTTCATTGTTTCTCTTTGATTGCTATGCTTTGTATGTCTAAGAGCTGAAGAGTCTTTTTTCCTCTACCTATTTGCTCCTATATCATGTGTGAGCTGTGTTCATTTTGCCTCCTATGACTACTCATAGTTGTTCAGTATATTTTTAAAACATACCAGTTCTTCCAAATTCTAATTCTTTTTTATGTTTGTAGCTTATTTTGCTGTTGTTACTTATCTGCTTTTTTTTAAATTCTAGTTTTAGTTTTCTATGTTATAGTTACTTCTTAGAGCTGTAGATATGACTAAGCAGTTATGATAATTACTTGCTAATTCAAAGGCCCTGAGTGCAATTGCCACCACCCACATAATGCTTCACAATCATCTGTAACTACAGTTCTAGGGTATCTGACCTCTACGGGCATAAGTTTTTTGAATGTTACACAGATAAGTGCAGGAAAAGCATTCATAATACTAAAGATTGGGTTGTGTTCAAACATCTGGCTATCATTGTTGCATTGCCCATAGTTAAGAATGATGTGTCAAATATCTCTGGAAGCTTGGAGTATAGATACAGAATACTAATTGCAAATTTAAGTTTCAGTTATCTAATTGCATCACATCACCGGACACTTTAGTATCAATATCTTATATTCTGGTGCTTATGAATGAGAAATAAATATCCAATGTTTGGCAAAAAAGCCATATGATTAATATTGTAGGCATGACTAAGAGAAAGGTGTTGAGAATCTATGTTTAGCATGCAATATTTACTAGACTGATTCCTCCAAACCAGACATGTGCCTGCTCTATTTGCATATTTCTGTATCACTAAAGAAGATATGTGCAGGTCTAAGAATGTTACATATGGATTGTTAATTAGTACCTTTTTTTTTCCTTCATCCTATTTAATCTAAACTCACACATAGCTTCTGTTGCTAACCATATCTTTATGTGACTGTGCCTGACATACTGACATGCTTTCCTTCCTATCAGTTTTTATCATTATATTAAGTTTATAGTAGAATTCACTCTATTTGAAAAGTATCCAAGATAGAAGGAACAAAATATACTATATAATATATCATATATGAAAAATTATGAAGTATATAATGTTTAAGATCATCAAAACTAGCACATTGAGCTAGGCACAAAGGCATGTGCATTTAGTATCAGCATTCTAGAGTTAGTTCCAGGCCACCCCGGGCGGGATACACAGAAAAATCCTCTCTAGAAAACAAAAATCAAAACAAACAGGCAAATAAACAAGAAACAACATAGCACATTGAAAAAATATTCTGAAGGTGGAAGAGTGTATATAAACTGAGGAACAAATATTTAAGAGCATGGCTCAAGGAAGAGAACAAGAATATTCTACTATGAATCAATATAACCTCAGATGAGCAAGGAAAAGAAACAGGTTTTGGCCTGAGTCATTTCTATTGTTCTGTAGTGGAGAAAGCAGACTCCCCAGTACAAGAGAATAAACAGGGCTACATTATATAATATCCTTCAAAACTTTTGCACTTCAGATACTTGGAATTTGATTTTCTAAAAACCATATTTTCTTTTAGATTTTGAGATTATAATATAATTACATCATTTCTCCCTTCCCATTTCTTCTTCAAAACTTCCCATATATTCCTCCTTTTTCTCTTTCAAATTTGTTGCCTCTCTTTTCATTAATTGTTTTTACATGTATATATATACACACACACATGCTCCTAATGCAAAAATATAGCTGATTCAGTCCATTTAATATTACTGGAATATATATTTTCAGAGATGACTATTTGACATCGAAAAGCCAATTGGTGTGCCCTTCCATGGCTAATACTTTTTTCCCTGCTCTCAGTATTCCTTAGTTGCCTTTTGTTTTTTGTTTAGGGTTAAAGCCTTATCATGTGCTCTTTGCCCATCCACTTTAGTATTTTTCAGTTCATGTTTGAACAGTCTTTTTAGTGAGACTTCATGGTGTAGCTTCTGATATTACTAGAAGCCCAATCTCAGAGCAAACTCCATGACCCTGTCATGACTACAGCTTACAGTCTTTCTGTCTTCCCCTGAACCACAGTCATTCCTGATCCTTAGGTGCAGAAGCTGTTTGGCAAATATATCAATTGGAAACAGGTCTTATACTCTGCATAAAATTTTTCTTTTGACTGGCATGCAGTGTTGCATGCTTTCTTATTGCATTACATGGATATTTTGAGTTGATTCCTCCACCCTTTCTCCCATCCCTTTCCCTGCCATCTTGATCACACACACAGCTTTTCCTCTCCAACCATCCCCTCTTCTACTCTCTCATGTTTCTTTGTTTTTTGAATTATCCTTTTTATTTCTTTCTAAAATCCCTTCTCATCTTTCACAGGCCCTTTCTATCACCCTAGCTCCACTCATACCTACTCTTACCTGAATTCATCCATGTAAAAATTAGAACCTACAATCAATATTTGGGAGAGAGCATACAGGATTTGTCCTCATGAGTCTGGCCTACCTCACTTATTAAAATATTTCTAATCATTATTATTTCTTTTGACAAATTTCCTAATTTCATTTCTCTTTGCAGTTGAATAAAATCTTGCTGTACAGATGTGACATATTTTCATTATCCATTCATCAAAAGATGAAAAGTTGACTCTATTTCCTGGCTATTGTGAATACAGAAGTAACAAGCATATTGCTAGTGTCTCTGCATTAAAATACAGTCTTTGGGGTATGTGGACTAGGAGTCATACAACTGGCTTTATGGCACCTATATTTTTGTGGTTTTTTTTTAGTAGCTTTTACACTGATCTCCTTTGTAGTTCCACCAGTTGATACTCCAACAACGAATGAATCATAATTTATCTTTATCAACATTCTTAGAAAAATTGTTGTCACTTGTAATTTGGTGATATTCTGACCTGAGTGAGGCACAAGTTTTCTTCATTTCATTGAAAATAGATGTTTTCCTAATGTGATACATCTTGATTGGAAATTTCCCTTCCTCTACATCTTCCAATTCCTCCTCACCTACCCTCCCACTCAGATCTACCTCCTTTATGTGTCTCATTAGAAGATGGACTTCTAAATAAACAATAAAATACAATAAGAAAAAATAATATATAAAACACAAAACCTAACACATCAGAATTTATCAAAACAAGCAGTAGGACAAGAGACCAAGAGAAGAGAAAAGCATCAGAAACCTATTCATTCAGTCACTCAGGAATCCCATAGAAATACTAAACTAAAACTTTGATATATAAGTAGAGAAGCTGGTTCACACACACACACACACACACACTGTGAATGTTGCCTCAATTTTGTGAGGCAAAATCACTGCAAGTCAGCTTTGCTCATGTTGGTTTTTTTGGGGGGGAAAAAATCCCCCTTTAACACCTCTGACTCTTACACTTCCATATCCTCTTATAAGAGGTTCCATGAGTCCTGAGAGGAGGGATTGTTGGAGACAATGTATTTAGGACTAAGTGTTCTAAGGTCTCTCACTCTCTGTGCAGTGTCTGGCTCTGTGTTCCTGTATTTGTTTCTTTATACTACAGGAGAAAATCTTAAGGAAGATTCAATTCACACTTTGATGTTGGGTGAAGTCCTTAACAATTTTAAAACATGTTCTGTTTGTTTATTTGGTTTGCAGCATTGGTGAGAGTGATTTGTTTGTTTGTTTGTTTGTTTGGGGTGTGTGTGTGCATGTTTAATTGTAGTTCTCCATATATTCTAGATCTTAACAACTTGTCTACCATATAAATAGCAAAGATAATTTTACATTCTGTAAGCTACATGTTTGCCTACTGAAAATTTATTTTACTGTATAGAAGTTTATAATTTAATGTAATCTACTATGTTGAATTTTAGTGCAATTTCCTGTGCTGTTGGAATTTTGTGTAAAATGCTTTTGTCTATACCTTTATAAGTAAATTCTCTATGTTTTCCTCTACAAATATCAGTATTTCAGATTTCAAATTAAGGTCTTTGTGCTGCTTTAAATTGATTTTTGTGTAGGGTGGAAAATATGGATCTAATTTTATTCTTCTGCAGGTGGATATCTATTTTTTGCCAACACCATTTATTGAATAGGCTGTCGTTTTACCACTGTGTTTTTGACACTTTTAAAAAAAATATGCTCACAGTGCTGTGCAAGTTTATTTCTAGGTCTTCCACTTTTTGCAATTAGTCAACATGAACATTTTTGTGCCAATGATATGTTTTCTTTGTCATTATAGCTTGTAGAGAATTTGATTTTGAGATTTAGTTAGTTACAGCTGTAACCAGATAAGATGAGATCATACTAGGATAGACTGATTGTTTAATCAAGTACAAGTAGATTCTTTGTTTCAAGAATTACACTGAGACTCCAGAATACCGCATGTCAAAAGAGGCAGAGTGATGTGATGCAATCACAGGTTGTTGGCAACACCAGTCCAGAGACAGCTACTCATGCATTGTCAAAAGAAGGGATTGTTCTACTCTTAGCATTCCTTCAATGGGCTGGCCCACAGCTTGTTGGTAAGAGTCAGGTATGCCTGACTTACTATAAAAGGGGCTGTTTACCCCCTCCTCACTCTCTTTCTCTCCTACTCTCCGACTCTAATACTCTCTTAACCTCTCTGTCCCTTCTTTCCTCATTCCACTCCCTTCTCTCTCCACCTGCTTCTGGATAGCATCCTAACGCATTCTCTCTCTCTCTCTCTCTCTCTCTCTCTCTCTCTCTCTCTCTCTCTCTCTCTCTCTGCCTTTCTCTCTCATCCCTCCTCAACTCCTCTCTCCACACCCTAAATAGACTCAATACTCTATTCCATTCCATACTATATCTGTCTTATGACTGGTATGTCACGAAGAAGTGATGCCTCAGCATGGGCCCGCAGAAACACCCCCTTCCAGCTCACCATACCGTTCCTTTACCAAGCATACCCCAGTTCTTTCTTTCATTTTTACAAAACACAACATCTTCAATGAACAAATAAATCACATTTTTTATAAACCTTACTCAATATAGACTCTATATACTCTTTATATAAAAATGGCATTTATCTAAACATATTAGGGCTTAAAGGAGACAACACAAACACACAATAAATGAAGAAGTCTGTAGAAGGAGACAGTCAATTCAAAATACTGAGCTTAGTTTATAGATCTACTGCTTTATATTCTGTAGAAAACTGATAATAATGTAACTTCTATACAAACATGAATAATAATTAAAAAATGGGGATGGCAATACAACTCCTGGAACCCTCCTTTGCTGTGTGTATTAAACTAAACAATATTGAATATATGCCAAGATTCAAAGTGCTACTGATGTTAATCCATTGTTTTATGAAAATACTGATGTTTAATGTCAATAAATTACTCTAGCTATCTAATTTACTGATAAAATTAGGCATGCTGGAGTGGTATTACATGATATTAACTAATTCATCAAAGTACTAAAAAATGAAAAAATATCAAGGGATTAAATCAGAGGAAAAAGAAATATGATACATAAATCTATGGACGTGTTCTAAATAAAAATACAAATAGTATAATTTAAAGCATTCTTAACAAAGAGTAAAGCCAATATGTTATCAAATCAAGATCTGTTGTAAAATGAAAGCAAAGTTCACACAAAACAGTAAACTAAAAATATATGTAATGAGAGCTAAAAGAAATGGAAATTTCAAAAAAAAACCTAAGACACAGACAGATAATGATGATTAAATGCATTGATGTGTAATTTACAACAACAACAACAACAAAACTAAAAAAAATCAATGAGAACAAAAACCAGAAGGAAATAAAATGCATTTAACTTGCATGCATCGTTGATTCACAAGGTGCCAGAAGTAAGAATAGTTAATTTGTAACCTATTTAACTGTATTTTTTTAAATTAAACTATCCTGCCAGATACCACCCCACCTTGTTCTCTCA
>NW_021604576.1:13755989-13800583 GCF_004785775.1 Grammomys surdaster
TATATACTTTTGAAACATAATTTGTAGTTTAGCAGAAAGTGGGACTAACCTGAATATTTCTGGAGCTGCAGGTCTCCTGTGGGCAGCCTAGGACAAGGAAACTCTGGGGACACTGCATATCTCAGAGCACCTAGTGGTATGCCAAGGGACATGTGGGCAAGGGTTTGGGGATGGGGAATGGGGCAAGTGGGGAAGAATCTAACCTGTATGTTTTTGGTGCTACCCACCTAGAGGTTGGGGACAGGGGTAAGGGTCTAACCTGAAAGTTCTTGTTTTCTCAGGTCTGGTGAAGTCATACAAAGTGGTTGCTGGACAACTGAGCTATTGGGGTGGGGGCAACATGCATCTCAGGGAAGCTAAGCATGCCCCAAAGGACTTGGTGGGCAGAGGTATCAGGGGTTGAGGGATCTAATCTGGATGTTCCTGGTGTAGCAGGTTTGATGAGGGAAGCCACAGTTGTGCATGGACAACTGAGGTTTTGGAATTGTAATTTCACTAGAATTGCTATTTTTTATTGGTTATTTTATTTATTTACACTACAAATGTTGTCCCCCTTCCTGGTTTTCCCTCTGCAAATACCCAGTCCCATCCCTCCACCCCTTTGCCTCTATGAAGTTGCTCCTCCAACCACTCACTCCTGCTTCATGCCCTAGCATCCACCTACACTGGGGCATCAAGCCCTTATAGAACCACTGACCTCCCCTTCCATTGATGCCAGATAAGGCTATCTTCTGCTACATATGAAGCTGGAGTCATGGATTCCTTCATGTACACTCTAGTTGGTGGTTTAGTCCTTGGGACATCTTAGTGGTCCAGTTGGTTGATATTGTTCTTCCTATGGGGTTGCAAATCCCTTCAGCTCCTTCAGTCCTTTTTCTAACTCTTCCACTGGAGTCCCCGGGCGCAGTCCAATGGTTGGCTGTGAGTACCTGCATCTATATTAGTCAGGTGCTGACAGAGTCTCTCAGAAGACAGCCATGCTCCTTTAAGCAAGTGTGTCTTGACTTTAGCAATATTTTTGCTCGTGATTGTTTTGTCTATCTGAAGTTCTTGTGGCATCATATGAGATTCACAATATTTTTTTCTATGAAGGACAAGATGGTTTTATTGTTTGGTATTGTATTGAATATGAGAATAAAAGAATATTTACAGAGATAGATGATGAAAGCCTCATATTTCCTTCAAAAGTCACCTTTTACCCTTTCTAATAAGCAGTTTCAGTATTGTAAGATAGTTATAGTTAACTTGAATTGAGAAACTTCTATATTTCAGGATGTTTCTAGAAAATTTTACTAATGTGAAATCAACCCTAAATGTGAGAAGCAGTGCACTATAGTCCTGGGATTGTATTGAGTTGACTGGTACAGCAGAAGGTAAATGTCTATGTGCCAGCATTAATATTTTTGTCTGTGCTTTCTGACCTGAGTAGTTTGTGAGCAGCCACCTTCTATTCTATTACCATGTCTGCCTGCCATACCAAACATTACAGTAAAAGGCCAAAATAACATAAGTATCAAACAAAAATGATAATAAAAATGTGGTATACATCCAAAATCAAATTTTATTCTATGGCAATAAAATCATTAAATTTGAAAGTAATTAGATTTAACTGGTTTAAAAGAAACAAATGTTGCTTATTCTTCCTAATATGTGAGTCCTAACTTCCAATGTAATTTTTCTGCTCAATATGGCTTATCTGTAGAAACCCATAAACTACAAATGAGAAAGTGAGATAGAAATACCTCAATGGAGGTGTGAGAGGAAATTTTACATACCATGGCATTACACATGGCAGACATTGAAAAATGAAAAAAAAAAAACCCATAAACAGCAAATGTAGGGGAAGAGGAACTAAGAAAAATAAGGGGTTGGGAGAGAGTATCCCTCTAAAATAGTTGTATTAGAAAGAAAGAAAAAGAAAGAAAAAAGGAAGGAAGGAAGGAAGGAAGGAAGGAAGGAAGGAAGGAAGAAAAAGAAATCCAACTATCTAATAATCATATAAACATCTAATTTATTTTAACAAATATTTTAAAGACAGCCACCAAGCATAAAGAAGTTGAAAAGAGAATAAACTAAGAATATAAAAAGTAGATGTCTGAAAATATCATCATAATAATAATTAACTATTCAGTTTTAAAGAAATCTATAATATATGTAAATATGTTCATAAATTTACTTATGTCATTTAAGTTAAAATTCCTCATATGGACTAATAATGTTCCCTCTTTAATTGAAATACTATCTAACAAAAACCCCAACATTAAGAATGAGAAGCCTTCTTTTGGGGAATCAGTTAGAGTTGTACAACATGACTTCCTAAACAAGAGCTGAACAAGAACAATAGCAATAGATTTAGTAAAATGGAAGAGGGAAAACTCCAGGAGGCTTCAATTTCATGCAGAGAACTACATGTAAAAAAGAAATATTGGGAATGTGAGAGATGATCATCCCCAAGGAAGAACACACCAATTGACTGTCTAGTACCAAGTGAGTATCCCTGAAAACATATATAAGGGTAACGTTATATAGACAGAATAGGTTATATCTAAATATTTCAGAATATATGTGCATATACATAAACACATATGTGTATGATAACAATGAAAAAGGATGCCATGAATTTTAAAAGTAAATGAGGAGTAAGGAAGAGTGCATGTTAAAGCTTTAGGGGAAAGAAAAATGGGACAAAAGATGTAGTTATGTGATAATTTTAAAAACTAGAAGAGATTTAAAATCAAGAAAATAATGAGCGTGGCTAGAGAAGACTGTTATTAGATCTATGGGTTATTAAATAAAACACCAATGTCAGGGTTAAGATAACTTTTAACCATTTAATCAACAAGATGCCCCAAATCAATATAGGCTCCTGAATTTCCCTTGGTGGACCACCAGAACTAGATGACTAAATACTATTGCTAAATTGTACAGTACTTTACTTGTATTACATAAAGAAATCAAGTGGGAAGTAAACTAGATGCTTTCTCCCTTAGGGTTAGATTTCACAGTCATAGAAGGTACTTGACAAGGAAGTACCTTTTATCAGCAAAGGAATCATCAGTGTTACTGTGTAGTCAATTCTACAAACTACAGTGTCAATATGCCTGGTAGGATGTACTGACTGGTGCATTAGTGATACTTCTATAAATGGAATAACCAAATGGTCTCTGGATGTCATAGAAGGAAATCTATTCTTTCTTCTATAAATGTGGGGAAAATGCCAGAGTAGACTACTGCACTTAACAGGCAGGTGAATTCTGACATTCAGCCCAACTAAGATAGTATCAAACTCCCTCCAAAATGTCTATGCTTTTACCAAAAGCAAATGCTACTAATGATCTTAATTAGAGAAACCTATTTATCAAGACAACCGTAATGAGTGATGAAACTCATTACTCCACATAGTTTTGAGAAGAACTGATAATGGTTAAGTGATAAGCCTTAATCAAGACATTTATATCAGCTCCTTTAAGATTCAAGGAACGAACCAGGCATGGTGGCATACATCTTTAATCCTAGCACTTGGGAAGTTTAGGCAAGTTGAACTCTGTGAATTTGAGGTCAGCCTGATATACATAGAGATTTCTAGAACATCCAGAGCTGAATAATAAAGTTACAGTATCCACAAAAGTGGGCAGAAATAACTTAAGAAAATAAGGCTACAAAAATCTTATCTGTAGAGAAAAACACAGGTATTGTAAATATGAACTAAGAGTAGCTGGAAATGGCAATACTGGGGTCTTCAAAAGGATAGTCCCAACAACAGTTAAACAACGAGAAAAGAAGGACTTATCTGCCCTGCCACTTCCTGTTGAACTATTTCAGGGAATTGGAGAGTCATTGCTTTCAGTTCCATGATTATTGGTAACCAACAATTATCCAATGCATAATTTCAAACCACTTCTCACAGATATAGCTGTATACTATCATACAGTAAACCTACAAGTCATTAATGTGGAAAAGATCCCTTTTTCCAGGGATTATAGGAGAGGGTTTGTTACAGAAGAGAAGGAGATAAGGGAGAGTATGTGGAAGTTATTTGAAATGTTATACATATGCACACTATTGCCAAAGAAAAAAATCTGTAAAATGTCAGCTTTATGTAATAACTTGTTTTATGCAAAATTAAAAAAACATATAAAAATTAGATTTATGCTAAAATGTAATTAAATGTCTATGTTAAAATTAAGTAAATCATGTACCAATTTCTATTAACAATAAATACATGCTTATATAAAATATTTTATGAATAGAATCGTAATTTATGAATTTAAAGGTACAAATGGCTTTGTGACTAAGTATTGCCATAAGATATAAAGTAATTACAACATCCTGACATATACACACAGATATATATGTGTATATACATATATATTATCATAAATCATACCATTTTTAACTATTTAGTCTAGCATTAAAATTTAGGTAATTAAAGAGAAAATGTACAGAGGTTATATTAACCAAATTAAGCCCAACTCAGAACACTAATACAAACATTCAAACTATTACAAGAGAAAGGTAGAGAGTATTTGGGAAAAGAGTATGTATAAGTTTGGTCAGAGTAATAAGAGAAGATAATCATTAAGTACATTACATAAATGTATCCAAATTCCATAAAACTCATTAGCTTTAAAAATTAGCATATGCTAATATTTTTGAAAAAATGGTTTAAGCATCTAATGATCATAACAGTTGCTTGACTGAATGCAAAATTACATCACATTCCCATATGTGAAAACTAATTTACAGAGATATTTTTCTTTACAATTTATATGTGAATTGAAAGCAATGTTAATAAAATTACATAGGCCAAGGCTACATAACCGAGTTAAAGTTTAAAGGGAAAGCTAAAATCTAATTATACTACATATAATACAAGAAATATCTGTGTTTTCAAATGTACAAAGAAGGTACCTTGTGTTCTCAAGGAAAATCTTATGCCAACAGAAGTCGGCTAAGAATAAAAAATTGAAAGAACTTACAAACATCCTATTAAAAGGAGGTAATATTATTTTAAAGACTGATTTATTAAAGTTTTAGTAGTTATTGGTTATTATGACTGCAGATCTTGAAGGATTACATTAAAGTTTAGTAGCTAGAAATTAATAATTAATATGAAACAGTTTAGAACTGGAATCAATGTTTTTTGTTATTGTTTCTTGTTTTCCATGTGAAAAGTTAACTTGCAAATGAGCCACAGAGAGCTCTTCAAGTGAACTGAAAAATAACTTAAGTGATATTGTGACTAATTGACATCTTGACAAAAGGATTTCAGCCAATGTTCTTAAAAAAAAAAAATGTGGGCAGATATTACTGTAGGTAGACAGACAATAAAATGTCATGGTTCAAATTGTCTTTTCAAAAATAAGGTGAAGCTGGAAGACAGAAAGAAATCTTTAAGGTTTTTCCACAAGTAGTTATCAAAAGAAGTAACAGTGTGATTCTGTTGATGTCTGTCACTCTGGAGGATGATTCTCCACATAGTGAAATAGGCATAAGTCTACTCTCACAGAGATTAAGTGTGGTGAATAGTTTCAATAGGAGATAGAATCATAAGAGAGGTATATGGAAAGCATTTTATTATTCTCAACAATGGACAAAATTCCAGGACAGAGGCTGTTTTCTGGATCTACATAAGTAGGCAGAAATCACTTTTCCCATGATGGCCAGTATACATGTGAGTGATCTAAAACATAAGATTTTTAAACACAATAGTAACATTTTCTTCTTACAAACATAGTAACTAGTAATAATATATCTGAGTTTAAGATTGGAAAATAAAGCCATGGAAAAATTAAGCAAAACATTAAAGGTAAAATTGGAAGTAGGAGGACATAGAAGTGGCTCACACACTGAACTATTTGTGACTCATTAATCTACGAGGTAATGTGAGCTATTTACTGTACATGAAACCTGTCTATGAACTCTGTCTTCTGCTTCCCACCCATAGGTAGTTATGTATGGGATTTCTAACTCAGCAATATGGCTGCTCTAATCACATCCAATGAACTTCTAGGTCTGTATGATTCAGCTGGAATGCAAACACACTACACAATAATCCCTCTAGCTGGAATATTGCTACACACTTAGTACGTACTTTTAATCCCAAACAATGATGTTTAATTGAGGGTCAGATAAAGTGACAATCAAGGAAATGTCTGACAGAATGAATCAGAGATAAGATATGACCAATTCTCACAACAGCATAAGTAAGAGAAGCAACTTAAGAGCAGCACAGTGAGAAAGAGAGTCAGTTTCTATCAGTCAGTTTGGAGAATGAGTTGGAAATCAGTGTATTGAGTGCACTGCACAGAAGCTAAGTTCTTCCATGAGGTCATGTAGTTCAATGCTGCCCAACAAAATTAATTGAAGCCAGAGACTAAGAATAAGTCAGAAGATTAGAACAAATTTCCTTGAATTAGTTTGAGACCAAGCACAGCAATTCAGTGAGAAGCTTAGAGAAGCCAAACTGAATCAGCTAATTTGAAGAGGTGTTTGAACCAGAAGAGCTGAGTTGAACCAGCCAGCCAGAGTTCTGAAAGAGCTAGAGAGAGTGAGTTTATTTAGCAGTAATTCTCTGAGGTGACAATTACATCAAGTGAATAAAAGTTACTTTTACATGGTTGAATTACACATTCGTGCATATGGGAAGAGTTTAATATTCAGAATAACAAAGAAATTCAAAAACTCCATAATAACCAAAATAGTAAAACTAATGTAAATATCTTAACAAACATAGACATTTTCCCTAACACACATTATTACAAGCACACACACATACACAAACAGACATCCAATATTGTTAATCATTAGAAAAACAAAGCTTGAAAAAATGAAGTTCCTACTTACTTTGCTGAGAATAATTATTATCAAGAAGTGAATATGGAAAAACTCAACTGCTAGAGGGCTTTTCAAGAGAAAGATTCATATACTTGGTTTTCTATTATGAAAACTACATAGAGGTAGAATGTAGATACAAGCATTGATGACAGATAAGGCATTATTCTGATACATAGGGCTCTAGCTGCATATGTAGCAAAGGATTGCCTTATCTGGCATCGATGAGAGGAGAGTCCCTTGGTCCTATGAAGGCTTGATGCCCCAGCATAGGGAAATGCTAGGGCCATGAGGCAGGAGTGCCTATGAGTGGGTGCTGGAACACTCTCATAGAATCAGGGGGGAGGGATAGGTTGAGGTTTGCAGAGGCAATCTAAAAGGGGAATGACATCTGAAATGTAAATAAATAAAATATCCAATTTAAAAAATCTACCAATCTATTTAATTTCCTTAGGACGTTCAAGTGTCCAGGTTAATAAACTCCTCATTTTCAGTAGTTTTATTAGAATATGAAGATAATGGGAGTGTAATGCATCAAATTTGACATAGGCTATGTAGCAAATCACATTTGTCCATATGTACCCCATTTCCTTTATCTGCCTTCAATAGTAGTGTATATTCCTTCAAGTTTTATTTTTTATTGGATGCTTTATTTACATTTCAGAAGTTATTCCCTTTCCCCATTTCTCCCCACCCAGAAAAACCCATCCCTTCCCCTGTCCTTCTGCTTCTATGAGGATGTGCCTCCACACACCTACCCATTCCCACCTCCCCCACCACACACACACTCTGGGGCATCCAGTCTTCACAAGACCAATGATCTCCCCTCCCATCTATGCCCTACAAGGCCATTTTCCCCTACATATACAGCTGGAACCACTGTTCGCTCCCTATGTGCTCCTAGGCTGCTAGATTAGACCCTGGGAGCTCTGGATGATTGGTATTGTTGCTCTCCCCATGGGGCTGCAAAACACTAAAGCTCCTTAAGTCTTCTCTCTAACTCCTAGACTGGGAACCCTATGATCAGTTCACGGATTAGCTGTGAGCATCTGCCTCTGTATATGTCAGGCTCTAGTAGACCTCTAAGGAGACAGCTATATCAGGCTCCTGTCAGCATGCACTTCCTGGCATCAACATCAGCATCTGCCTTTAGTGACTGCACATGGGATGGACACCCAGGAAGGGCAGGCTCCAGTCTCTGAAGAAAGAAGTTGAAGAAGATCTCAGAAGATGGAACGATCTCCCATGCTCATCGATTGGCAGGATTAATATAGTAAAGATTACCATCTTGCTAAAATCGATCTACAGATTCAATGCAATCCCCATCAAAATTCCAACTCAATTCTTCATAGAGATAGAAAGAGAAATTTGAAAATTTATTTGGAATAACAAAAAACCCAGGATAGTGAGAACTATTCTCAACAATAAAAGAACTTCTGGGAGAATCACCATCCCTGACTTCAAGCTGTACTACAGAGCAGTCGTGATAAAAACTACATGGTATTGATACAGAAACAAGCAGGAAGATCAACTGAATAGAATTGAAGACCCAGAAATGAACCCACACACCTATGGTCACTTGATCTTTGACAAAGGAGGTAAAACCATCCAGTGAAAAAGGACAGCATTTTCAACAAATGATACTGGTTCAACTGAAGGTCAGCATGTAGAAGAATGCAAATTGATCCATTCTTATCTCTTTGTATAAAGCTCAAGTCCAAGTGGACAAAGGACCTCCACATAAAACCAGATACACTAAAACTAATAGATAGAAGGTGGGGAAGCACCTTGAATACTTGGACACAGTGGAAAAGTTCCTTCAAGTTTTTTTTTTTGTTGTTGGATGTTTTATTCACATTTCCTATGTTGCCCCCTTACCCCATCCCCCACCCACCCAGGAACCCCCAATCCCCTCACCCCTCCTCCTTCTTCTCTGTGGATGTAACCTCTATCTATCCCCCCACTCCCACCTCCCCACCCTCAAAATTCCCACACCCTGGGGCATCCAGCCTTCATGCAGTCAAGGTTCTCTTCTTCCACCAATGCACAGCAGGGCCCTCCACTCTT
Organism: Grammomys surdaster; assembly: GCF_004785775.1. NCBI lineage: Eukaryota > Metazoa > Chordata > Mammalia > Rodentia > Muridae > Grammomys > Grammomys surdaster. Next base: position 13,764,891 of record NW_021604576.1, read on the forward strand.
ACATATTCAACTGAAGCTGGATCCCTCCCTAAGTGCTCCCAGGCTGGTGGTTTAGACCCTGGGAGCTGTGGTTGGTTGGTATTGTTGCTCTCCTCATGGGGCGCAAACTCTTTCACCTTCAAAGGTCTTCATTCTAACTCCTCCATTGGAAACCCCATGATCAGTTCAATGGCTAGTTGTGAGCATCTGCCTCTGAGTATGTCAGACTCTTGAAGACCTCTGAGGAGATATCCATATCAGGCTCTTATCAGCATGCACTTCCTGACTTCCACACTAGCATCTACCTTTGGTGATTGCACATGGGATAGATACTCAGGTGGAGTGGTCTTGAAACGGCCCCTCCTTCAGTTTCTGTTCCTCACTTTGTCTCCATATTTGCTCCCTTGAGTATTTTGTTGCTCCTTCTTTTTTTTTCTTTTTTTTTATATATTTATTTTTTTATTTTTTTTTATTGGATGATTTATTTACATTTCCTATGTTGTCCCCTTACCCCATCCCCCACCACCCCCTCGGAACCCCCAATCCCCTTGCCCCTACTCCTTCTTCTCTGTGGATGTAACCTCTATCTCCCCCCCCCACTTTGTTGCTCCTTCTAAGAAGGACCAAATCACCCCCACTTGGTCTTCCTTCTTTATGGGCTTCATGTGGCCTGTGAGTTGCATCTTGGACATTTCAAGGTTCTGGGCTAATATGCAATAATCAGTGAGTGAATACCATGTGTGTTCTTTTGTGATTGGCTTACCTCACTCAGGATGATAATTTCTAGTTCCATCCATTTACCTAGGAACCTCTCGAATTCATTGTTTTTAATAGCTGAGTAATACTCCATTGTGTAAATATACCACATTTTTTGAATCCATTCCTCAGTTGAAGGACATCTGGGTTCTTTCCAGCTCCTGGCTATTATAAACAAGGCTGCTATGAACATAGTTGAGCATATGTCCTTGATATATATATATATATATGAAGCAATATGAGGTACTTTGTATGAATTTCAGATTTGGTGAGATAATTCTTTCACCATAAATAGAATGTGATCCTCATTTTGAGACACAGGATATATATGGATTTCTATGTACATATATAGATAGAATGCATAAACAGATGTAATTTTTTGTTCATTCTTGTGTTCTAATAACTGGTCATTATAAGAATTGATAACAGATTTTGTTAGAGTCATAAAATACATAGACCAAAATGCTTTGGGTTAAACATCTCTGGGGTGGGGGGTGGGTCTGGTTGATTAATATTTGTTCATCCTATGGGATTGTAAACTCCTTCAGCTCCTTCAGTCCTTTCTCTAAGTCCTCCTTTGGGGACCCCATTTGGGACTCTGTGCTCATTCCAATGGTTGACTGCGAGCATCCCCTCTGTATTTGTCTGCTTCTGGCAGAAGCTCTCAGGGGACAGCTTTATCAATATCCTGTCAGCATGCACTTCTTGGCATCCACGATAGTGTCTGGGTTTGGTGACTATATATTGGATGGATCCCCATGTGGGGCAGTCTTTGGATGGCCTTTCCTTCAGTCTCTGCTCCATACTTTGTCTACAATGAAGAATGACTAAAGTGTAGGTTCTTCTGTTCTTCTTAGAAGGTGGAACAAAAATACTTATGGGATCAAATACATTGGCATTCTCTGGAGAAACAAAAACAAGAGATTGTGTGTGTGTGTGTGTGTGTGTGTGTGTGTGTGTGTGAGAGAGAGAGAGAGAGAGAGAGAGAGAGAGAGAGAGAGAGAGAGAGATGAAGGGAAGAAAAGGAAGAAGAGGAAGAGGAGGAAGAGGAAGAAGAAGGAGGAGGAGGAGGAAGAGGAGCTGGAGGAGGAGGAGAAGGAGAAGGAGGAGAAGACATGGATATCAGTAGGGAGAGAGGATGGTAAGGGAAGAAAGAATAGGGGAAACTTAAAGCGTTGGCTAATACAACTGATATTCTGTCATCAGGCGAATCTAAGAGATGCAGCTGTAAAGTACACCTGCAATTTGAATCCCTGAGGAAACAGTATTACAGTTAAAGTACTGCTTCTCAACCTGAGGATAATGAACCCCTTTAAGGATCAACTGAGATTCACAGGGGTTACGTTGCCTAAGACCATTAGAAAATAGAGATAATTACATTATGATTCATAACAGTAGCAAAATTATAGTTATGAAGTAGAAGCAAAAATAATTTTATGGTTGCGGGTCACCACAACATGAAGGCTGTATTAAAGAGACTCAACACACTAGTGATTGATCTTGAGCATGACTGTAGTCTGTTGGCAAACTGCTCCTTCTCCAGAGATGTTAGTGTTTTTCTCTGTTAAGGACTTCAAGGTGTTGGTAGAGATGCATTGAAACATTAGAGATGATCATTTTTACTCAGCCAGAAATGTTAATCTCATTTAAACAGCATTTTTCCGGAGACATCCAGAACAATGTTGGCTCAAAGATCTGGATACCAAAGCCTTACCACAAGAAGGTAACCATCTCAATGAAGTCCTGGGTACCTCTGCTTTTGGTTTGTTTAATGAATGATACTGTACCATGAGAATTGTCCCAAGAAATATGTCTATACTACAACAGATGTCAGTTTCTGTAAAGGTTTAAGGTACTTTCTTTCCAGAGAATTTTGATAAAAAGCTTTCACTGAAGGCATGAACTCACCATTGAAAGTGAAATTGTCAACTAGGTTCTTTCTAACAGAGCCCCAAGGAAGTATGCAAGTCGATTATATGCTAGATGCACACTTTTGTGTCCCATCTAGAAAAGAACTGCAGATGACACCAGGTAGACATTTTCCCTCGAGTGCTTCCCCAGTCCAGAAAGCTATTATTTTTCCCCTCATCAGATACGTATCTTACAAAGACAATGTAGTTTGTGTTAGTCTTTTTAGCTGAAAATTAATTGACTACTATAAAAAGTTAATATTATTAAAATTTATAGCTAACTCAGACTCAAAACACATTTAAAAATTCAACTTCAAGACTTCAGTTCCCAAATAATTCTTATTTGCACTCCTTGCATTGAAGAAGCACATAGATATATATTAAAGAAGGATGGTATAGAATTAGAATATTGGATCAGTAGTTCAGTGCACTGGCTTCTCTTTCAGAGGACCTAGGTTTGATTTTCAATGCCTGTATGGATTGTCACAACTTTCTATAACATCAGTCCCAGGAGACTCTCTGTCCTCTACAGTCACCAGCCAGACATGTGGTAAAGAGATATGTAGTAGGCAAAACACCCAAACACATTGCTAATGACTGGCTTTTGCATCCATGTGGTGGGTAAACTGAGGCAAGCAGCTGTTGGGTGTCAGTGCTTAAAGCCCCTGACCTGGGTTTATCCAGATACCTACAGGGGCTGCTGCCAAAACCAGCCAGGAATTAGAAAAGTTACTCAGCTAGACTTTTTTCTGAAGGAAAAAAGCTTAATTTACTGGAACTGGCACTCCCTGTGGTAAAACTGTGAACTCTTTAAACTCTTTGAGGCCAGCAAAAAAAAGAAGAGAAGAGAGAGAATTCACACATTCACACACACACACACCGACACACACTGAGCATATGATTCAAAAAGCAGAATCCAATAATTGCCTACACACAAATATGTACATACATGCATACATACATACATATAGTAAAACCAGACATATACATATTTACACACACAATGGTTAGAACACTGCAGACAGAAGTATAAACATTCATATATAGAATGATTAAAGCAAAGCTCCAAGAAGCACGCTCCAAACACATATACATACATAAATATACACAATTGGTAGAAGGAGTGAGCTCCAAAACACACTCATACAAACTTTATACGTATGCATAACATACAGTTGATGGATGGAAGGAACAACATTCCAGCCTCCATTTACAGAAACCTTACATACATACATACATACATACATACATACATACATACATACACACACATGGTTGATGCATGGAAAAAACAATGCTCCAACACTACGCACACACATACACACAAACCTCCCTTACACAAACACATAGTTGATGGATGTTCCAACCCTAATACTTTATTCTTTCTTCCATAACTTACATATCCCAGAAAAATCTTTCAAGAAATATAAAATTGAAATGTGAATACATTGTAGTTATCTTCTAGTAAATGACTATGAAAAAATAGTGTGCTCCCCAAAACTTTAGGTAAAGAAAACAAATTATTCCCCAAAATCCACTTTACATTTGTAACTAAGCAACCTGTGGTAGATTAACAAATTGCAAGCAAGTAAAGTACTTTTCTCAGTCAGTTTCTTTTACTGGCAGGCAGCAGTTTGCAGTTGAAAGAAAGAAGTAATTTTTTTATTATTTATCTTTAAAAGTAATCTTGCAACAATATTAAAACTATCATAAATCTAAACTTTTATATAAAAACCAGCCATATCTACCTTAAATCCTCAGAATGCATATCTACTCATCAACAATTCTTTAAAGAAATCATATCTGGAAGCTGAGGGCAAAAGGAGGTATAAGAAACCAATTATCACTAGTGCTATATCAGCCAATGCTGCCATTGTTCTTGTTCCATGACCATAAAAGGTCCCTAGCTTAACTAATCAGAGTGTGCCTTTCTGAACTATAAATTGTTTCCTAAGATTTTTTACATCAGAGTCAATAATAAAAATTATCTCAACCTAGCTTCACTAACAATTTTTTCCAAATATTTTTGAATGGTGGTGGCCATTGCTGACAATCTACATCTCTAAGTTCTTTTCTAAGGTTGTGATTGAATCATAACTCTGCTCGTGTAGCAATGCCTGAAATAGATCAAGCATTACTGTGAGTGCCAGAGATATTGTTCAATGAGAGACTGGAAAACCCCTTAGAGTTTGCATAGAATTCTTAGATTAAGAGGAATGTGAAGGCAGCAAGCAAACAGGAACTCCTTAACAGCCTAAAGTCCTCCGAAAACATAGTTCTTGGCTCTGTGTTACACTGAGATTAACCCATGTGACTATGGTAACTTATGGGCTACAGTCTGTAAGTTCTATATCCATTTTTCCTTCCTCTTGCATGGCTCTTGGTAACACATAAAATAAGTCTATGTTTTTCATATTCTTTAATGTTGCTCATTCTAATGTAGTGTCCTTCAGTACCCACTGACATTGTAGAGGCATATGAAGTGTTAATGGACATTGGAGTCTTCTCCAAAAGCAAGCTAAGCCTTAGCAGTCCAAACCTATCCCTTTATTTTCTCTGTGCTACATTGGGTGATAGCATTATTGGATGATCATGCCTCCAGGGTCACCTTCTGGAAGTGGTCCATTCACTTTTCATATTCTATCTCATGCTATGTTGCACTACTTCTGCTTTACAGGGGCCACTGCTCAGAGTTTCATGACCTGGATCTCCCCGGAGATTCTGTAAATAGTAGGTTCCACCTTTCGAAATCCAGAAGAGGAAGATGGAGGGGCCGAACTCCAATTTGCAAATATGTCCGTTGTTTACCATACTACACTCTAGAGAAATGGCTCCACAGCCCTCTCCCTCTCCCTCCCCCTCCCCCTCCCGCTCCCTTCCCCTCTCCTTCTCCCTTGCTCGAGATTAAATACTGTGTTTATTTATATACCAAATTAAATACTGTGTTTATTTATATACCAAAAAATGTCCCCCTCCAGTTCCTGGATTTGGTTCCTGGGCATAGGATGGATCTGAAGTTGGGCAGGTCACTCATTGGTCAGTTATTCCTTCAATCACAGCTCCAATTTTGTCCCTTCATTTGTTTTAGACAGGAAAAAAATGAGTCAAAAATTTTGAAGGTGGATTGGAGTCCCAATCCCTCCACTGGAGGCTCTGTTTAATTTTTGGAGGTGAACTGTTTAGGTTCTATCTCTCCACTGTTAGCTATTTCAGCTAAAGTAAATCATATTGAGTCCTGGACATGTCTCAGATCCCAGATTTCTAGAACTTTCTAGAGGTTCACCCACCCCAACAAATCCCCATACCCTGCAGCTGCATATTTCCATTCATTCTCCTGACCCTCTGGGCTTCTCTTTTGACTCCTACAATATATGATTCTATCTACTTTTGTCCTTCCCGTGCCCTCTCCCACTCAGGTCCTTCCTTCCTTTTGCCTCCCATGATTATTTTGTTTCCCCTTCAAAGTGGGAATGAAGCATCATCACTTGGCTCTTCCGTCTTGTTAAACTTCTTATGGTCTATGGTTTATATCACGGATATTCTGTAATTTTTCATTTTTTGCTGTTATCCACTTATCAATGAGTACACACCACACATGTCATTTCAGGTCTGGGTTACCTCATTCAGGATGATATTTTCTAGTTCCATACATTTTCCTGCAAAATTCACGATGTCCTCGTTTTTATTAGCTGACTAGTATTCCGTTGTGTGTCCATTCATGGTTGAGAGACATCTGAGTTGGTTTCAGTTTCCAGTTATTAAGAATAAGTCTGCATCTATTGTATTGCTAGACCCTCAACCTAGGACTGATCTTAATATATGCATGTGATTAAATGATATAAAAACAAAAAGGAGGAGGGGAGATGGGATAGGGGGTTCTAGGCAGGGGAAATGGGGAAAGCGTATGACATCTAAAATGTAAACAAATAAACTATCCATTAAAAAAAAAAGAAGTCTACTATGAACATAGTCAAGCACTTGTCCTTGTCGTATGGTGGAACAATAAAATTTTTTTCTTCAGGAATTTGAAGTTCTTGTCACAAAATTCTTTCACTTTCTTGATAAGAGTTACACCAGGATATTTTATACAATTTGTGGTTATTGTGAAGGGTGTTGTTTCTCTAATTTCTTTCCCAGCCCATTTATAATTTTAAAAAGAAAGGCTACTGATTTTTTTAGTTAATTTTATATCCAGCTACTTTACTGAAGTTGAGGTCACTTATGTATACTACCATATCATCTGCAAATAGTGATACCTTGGCTTCTTCCTTTCTAACTCTTATCTTCCTGATCTCCTTTGATTGTCTTATTGCTCTAGCTAGAATTTCAAGTACTATATTGAGTAGATAAGGAAAGAGTGGGAAGGCACCCTTGTCTTGTCCCAAATTTTTGCAGATTTGTTTTAAGTTTCTCTATATTTAACTTGAGGCTTTGTGTCTAATCATAGCCCAGAGAATGTAGGCAGATTTTAGTGAGTCTGAGAGTAATACCCTACTCTTTACAATTTCAAAGAATTTAACAGTTAACCCAGAGTTAACTGCATCTTGTGGACTTGGTTTTCAGTGTAAAACCTTATTCTTGGTTCTGTTTGCATACATCCAATGGAATGACTACAGAAATTGCATTTGGAAGTTAATGTTAAATTTCACTAGTCCACAAAGCTGATCTATATACCTATAACTTCTTTGGGGAAAGGGGGAAAGTAATAGAAAATTAATACATAATATATGTATACATATACATATATATATGTATACATATATTATGTATACATATATATCTACTCAAACAGAAGCAGAAAATATGATATGGAAACATGAATGATATGGCATAACCACTACATGTGACCTACCACCAGTGGATAATACTCCCTGTAATTGAGTTAGAAATGACAGAGATAGCTGAATATCTGAGAAAGAACTCAGTATCTACCTTAGGGGTTCTATAGCTGTGAAGTTCTACAGCAACTCTTAGGAAAAAAAACTTAACAAACAAACATTTAATTGGGTCTGGCTTACAGTTTAGCAATTGACTCTGTTGTCATCATGGTGTGAAACTCATGGTGGGAAACATGGCCACTTGCAGGGAGACATGATGCTGGAGAAGGAGCTTGAAAGTTCTACATCTTTATCTGCAGAAAGCAGAAGTGAAGGTGACAATGGGGCTAGCTTGACCATTTGAGACCACAAAGCCTGTCCACTCAGTGACACACTTACTCCAACAAGGCCACACAATCTGATGGTGCCACTCTCTATGGGCCCAATATTCAAACACATGTGTTTGGGGCAATTCTTATTCAAACTACCACATTTCACTCCCTGGCCGCATAGGCTTGTAGCTATATCATACAGCATTCACAACAACTTCAAAGCCTCTCATAGTTTATAACAGTCTCAACCCTGTTTAAAATGCCAAAGTACAAAGTTTCTTCTGATATTCTTATGGTAATCTCCGCTAAAACCAAAATCAAAAAGTAGAACACATTTTTATAATATATAAAGGGATAGGACATATTAATATTTCAAACTGGAGAAAAAGATACATAATGAGAAAATATTGGACCAAAGCAAGACCAAAAACCACCTAGGCAAACTTCAAATTCTATATCTCCAGTTTTATGGTCAAAGCACTATTCAGATTTCTAGCTTCTTTCTGTTTTATTGACTAACACACCAATCTCTCTCTTGGGCTCATTTCACTCCATGTTAGCAGCTCTCTTTGGTAAGTATCACATGACTCTAGAATGCCTAATATTCTGGGGTCTCCAAGGTAATCAAAGTTTCACCTTCAGAGCTTCATAAAATGGCCCAATAAGCCATTGCAATATGGCCATTGCAGGGATACCCCTGACATAATCCTGGACCCAGAAGCTTTCTTTAGCTATAGAGTTAGATATCATAACTGCTTTCTTCTAACATTGACTCTAAATCCAGAACCATGTGGATTAAGCTGCCTAGTTCTGCTTATTGCTGAGGCTTAATTATGGTTCCCTTAGCTTAATTATATCTTTACCCGATTTTTATTTTCAGTGGTTTTCTTCACTGCCTGAGCTAGAGTGTCCTGGAAATTGCTCTGAAGAGCGGGAGAGCCTTGAACTCAGAGATTCACCAGTCTGTTTCCTGAGTGCTGCTATTAAGAGCATGTACCAACGTCTCTGGACCTAAACTGTTTTATAATTCTTTTTCACAGGTTTGAAGCTAAGCTGGGAGGATCTAACGTCAGAACTCCCATTATTCCTTGTAATAACACATTTTTCTTTACTCTTTTATCTCCTTAAACACAGGATTTAACTCCCTTCTAGTTCTTGTTGTCTTATTTCTCCTCAAATTGTAGATTTGGTATATTTCCTTTCTTAATTTGCTCCTTTTCATTATAGATCTGCAGTGACCACTAATAACTATACAACAGAGTCAATTCTAGGTTGCTTTGAGATTCTCTCTGCCAATTAGATTAATTCAAAACTCTTAATTTTTTGTCAAACTGTGCACAAGAGAAGGGCAAAAATCAGTCATGATATTGGCCAAAATAGCACAAAACAGTCTTTAAGTCACATACTAAAATTTTTGACCTTGGAAAACTCTTGATCTAAACCCCTACAATTCAATTTACTCTCTGCACCATTGTCTTTCATGTTTCTACTTGTTTTGTCCATTAAGCCTCTCTAAAAGCATTCAACTATTTTTCACATCCAAGGTTCGAAGTCCTCTTTCCCCCTAACAAAAGCATGGTCAGTCTTTTCATAGCTATATACCACTCCTGGTACCAACATCTGTCTTAGTTGTGTTTTCTATTCCTGGAACTAGAAAATATCATCCTGAGTGAGGTAAGCCAATCACAAAAGAACACACATGGTATTCACTCACTGATTATTGGATAATAGTCCAGAACCTTGAAATAGCCAAGATTCAACTCACAGGCCACATGAAGCTCATGAAGAAAGAAGACCAAGTGGAGGTGCTTTGGTCCTTCTTAGAAGGACCAACAAAATACTCAAGGGAGCAAATATGGAGACAAAGTGAGGGACAGAAACTTAAAGAGGGACCGAATGAAGATCATTCTACCTGAGTATCCATCACATGTGTAGTCACCAAAGGTAGATGCTAGTGTGGAAGTCAGGAAGTGCATGCTGATAAGAGCCTGATATAAATGTCTCCTCAGAGGTTTGCAAGAGTTTGACATATTCAGAGGCAGATGCTCACAACTAGCCATTGAACTGATCATGGGGTTTCCAATGGAGGAGTTAGAATGAAGACCTTTGAAGGTGAAAGAGTTTGCGACCCCATGAGGAGAGCAACAATACCAACCAACCACAGCTCCCAGGGTCTAAACCACCAGCCTGGGAGCACTTAGGGTGGGATCCATGGCTTCAGCTGTATATGTAAGGGTGGAGGGCCCTGCTATGCATAGGTGGGAGAAGAGATCCTTGGTCTCATGAAGGCTGGATGCCCCAGGGAGTGGGAATTTGACGGTGGGGAAGTGGGGGGGGGGGGGGGGGGTAGGTAGGGATACATCTGCAGAGAAGCAGGAGGAGGGGTGAGGGGATAGGGGATTCCTGGGTGGGTGGAGGATGAGGTAAGGGAATAACATATGAAATGTAAATAAAACATCCAATAAGAAAAGAAACATCATGACGAAACTAACATATATATATATATATATATATATATATATATATATATATATGTATATATTTCAGGCTAGCTTAAAGTTTCAGTGGCCAATTACATAATCATCATCAGGGTAGGCTCATCAATATTGCATTCCAACATGGCACTGGAGAAGGAGCTGAGATTTCTACATCTTTCTTTAGAGGCAGCAAAAGGGAAAATGACACTAGGCCTAGTTTGAGCATTTGAGACCATAAAACCCACACTCACAGTAACTCGCTTCCTTCAACAAATGAAGCCACACCTACTCCAACAAGGCCACATCTCTTTATAGTGTCACTCCCTATGGCCAAACATTGAAACATATAAGTCTATAGGGGAAATTCCTCTTCAGATCATCACAGTTTTCTTTTTTTTGAAAATAATTAACAACCATATAGTAGATACAAATAAACAGATGTCTTAATTAAGAAAAATTTTCTAAAACATTCTACAGAATGAATGAAACAGTAAACTTTAGCCAAAGTACAAATATGTAGGAATCAAAATCAACAGGAAAGCTTAAACACTGAAAAATAAAAAAGCAGAAATACTTAAAATGAGGAAATGGTCAATAAAATAAACCCATTTTTAAAAATTTCAGTAACATAAAAGACCAAGAAGAAGAAGTGAAAAAACAGTATCAAATTCTTGAGTAGAGAAAATGATGTAGGCAATAATACAGGGGTATACATGGAAAAAAAAAAGTATAACCTTTATTTCAAGAAATCTGGTGCATGATCAAAAGACCAAACCTGCAAATTCATGGTGTACAAAAGAAGCCAAAGATAAAAAGTCTAACAAAACAGTCAGACTCTTTGATGAAAGTGTTACTAGGCAAGAATTGCCTCTTTTCATCTACAGACAGATTACTATCCAGGAAAGGACGCACTTGTGGAATAGTCGACTGATTATATCTGCCAAGACAGAGTAATTAGCCCTTAATAATTCTGCATCACTAGGTCTGTCAGATGAACGTGGGTCAGAAGGCTGAAGATTGGATGCTCCAACGTTTTGTAGTATAGGGATTGTCCAGGTGTTCAGAGGTCTCTATAAATTGGCTAAGTTTTAGAAGCTATGCTTTGTGCTTCTCATAATTTCAGTTAACTCAGTCATTCTGGATTTCTGACAGGTTGAAGACTTTATAGTCTCATAGCTAATCCCAGCTATTTACTTTGAGAGAAAAGACTTGAAAGGATGGTTTTCAGCTGACATTGATTCTAAAGCCAAGAATAAAAAAGCCAGGTTCAGAATTAAGTTGTTTAGTTAGGAGAGATGACAGAGGCTCTGGTTAGTCAACAAAATGATGGACTAGTTATTAGGTGCATCTTGTACCTTACTGATACAAATTGGCATAGTTATGCTCTAATTGTATTTTGAGAGAAAAGTTCTATCTTAACAGGAAGGGTGATATGTAGGAGAAGCTAAGGTGGAAGGAGTAAGGAGAGGAGGAGGAGCTAGGAGACGCGAGAAAGAGTGTGGGGGGGGGGAACATGGAGGCAAATATTCGAGAGTCTCCGCCAGTCAAAGATAGTTGGTATATCTAGGTTGAATATTGGGCTACACTTCTGATTGTATGAGCATCTTGCTATTGAGCATTACCAAACTTATAAAGCCTTTGATTAACATTTAAAAAAGAAAAAGAGAAAGAAAAATAAAAGAAAGACAAAGAAAAAAAGAACATTTTCGGGAGAGGAATCTCAAGGGCTGAGTATGAGCAAAGAAACTTTCAACATCCATAGGCATCAGATCAGGAGAATATAACTCAAAACTCCTTTGAGATTCAATTTTACACCTTTTAGAATGTCTAAGATCAATAAAAAAGGGATATTTCATGCTGACAAGAATTTAGAGCAAGGGATATACTCTTCCTTGCAGCTGAGATCCACTATGGAAATCATTATGGCAGTTCTTCTATACCACTCTTGGACATATACTTAAAGGACACTTCACCCTACCATATAACACTTGCTCAACTATGATTATTTCAGCTTTATTCATAATAACCAGCACCAGGAAATTATCTTAATGTCCCAGGAAAATGGATAAACGCAATATGCTACATGTATACAACTCAGCTGTTAAAATTGACATCCAGAACTTTGAAAACAAATGGATGGAAATAAAAAATAAAAATAAAAATTATCCTGAATGAGGTAATCCAGAACCAGAATGACAAACATGGTATATATTCACTTAAAAGTGGACATTAACTGTTAAGTAAATAATAACCATCCTACAACACACAGAACCCCAAAGGTTAGATAAAGAGGAATAGTCTAGTGAGAAGGGTCTATTACTCAGAATGGGGAAACAGAGTAGATTTTGTAGGCAGACCAGAGGGGAAGATGGGGAAGAAAGTCAGAGTTATCTGACAACCAGGTATGGAATGAAGGGAGAGATCATGGGGAGAGATGGCTGGAATTGGTGGTTATTTGGGGGGAACAGTATGGATATCTGGTTCAGTGGGAAATTTTGAAACATGTAAAGGTAATCTTAGTGAAAACTCTTGATGGTAGGTTATATGGCGTCTGAACGTCCGTTGTAGCCAGACAAGGTCCCTGGTAGTGGAACTGGGTTGCTTTCTATTTAGTTGTAGCTGACAGGTTCTCATAGAGATTCTCCAAATAAAGCAGGCTATTGCTAGAAGAGTTGTTCTCTCAAAAGAATAGCAGAGGATGCATTGCAAAGGATCATATCCACATAGCTCATTGAACACTGAGGGGTAAAGTCTCTGGAGCCTTCAAGCCTATTTTGAGTCTCTTTGGTGCAGGAAATTACTCTGCAGGCTACCAAAAGGGAAATATGGATACCAACTCAGCCACAAAAACTTTGACCTACAACTCATAGTGTCTGCAAATGTGGTGAGTCTATGGTGACCCAGAATTGGCAGGAGTGGACAACCAGTGTCTGGTTTAAGTTGATTCCCACCACACAAGAGGGAGCACATACCCAACAATGCTTGGATGGTCATGAACCTAACCCTTGATAGCCAAGAATGCCAGGATAAAACCAACCATAACTATTCTAAAAACAAACAAACAAAAAATATCAATGTAAAGATTCCTAATTATATTCTACTCTACTCACAGATTGGTATATTATTATGTCTTCATCAGAGATGACTCCTCCAGCAGCAGATGGGAGTGATTGCAGAGGGATATATCCAGACATTACATGGAAAAAGTCTAAATTGGAGGTATTCATCAGGACCCTCCTCTTGGAACTAGGGGACTCCTATAAAAAAGAAACTAGAAAGACTATCATAATCAGAGGGAATGGAGGACAACAGAAGAACATGGGCCACTGAATGGGTCAAGCATGGCTCACATAGGTTCACAGAGATTGATATTGCAAGCACAGCAGCCGAAGTGGTCCAGACAAGGTCCGGTGCATATATGTTATGGTTGCTAGCTTTTTGTGTGTGTGTCTAGAAGAAGGGGGCTTCTAATTATGAGCCTGGGTGTGTCTTTGATACTTTGCCTAGTCTTAACTCTTTTCTTCATGCTAAGTTACCTTGACAAGATTTATTGTAAGAGTTTTTGTCTTGTCTTATTGTATTTTCTTTTATTGTATGTGTTTGTTGTCTCTTGGAAGACTGCTTTGTTCTGAAGAGAAAAAGAGGGAGAATGGATCTTGGAAAGAGAGAAGGTAGAGAGGAGCTAGAAGTAGTGATGGAAGGGAAGACTGTTTGGAATGTATTAGAGAATAAATTCATTTTCAATAATTTTTAAAAATCCTTCAGAATCTGTTACAAAATTCTCATATCAAAAAGCATGATACAATTGTATTTACATTATAATTACAATTGCAAAATTTCAAATAATAGTTGCATTTTCTTATGAAAATGCAAATCTTGATGTATAAGGTTTCATGGTGCATGTGAGTTGCATTTCCATGACTTGTAGTGATGCAGGAACTTTATTAGACGCTTGATAGTTATCTATATTTTCCCTGAAGAAACATATCTTGATTATTAATCCATGTCTAATTTAAATTGTTGGCTTTTGGGTGCTCATTTTTCTTATTTAGTTAAAACTATTTTGAAAAAAATTTTAACAAACACATTATTCATAAATATATTTTTTCATTTATGTGTGTGTGCATGTGTGTGCATGTGCATGTACGTGTGTGTGTGTGTGTGTGTGCATGTGTGGTGTACGTCGATGCCCCACAGTGCATATGTGCAAGTCAGAGGGAGGACAATTAGTGACAATTGTTTTTTCCTTCCTATACATTGGCCCTGAGGATTGAACTCAAGTCTTGCTGAATGACAGCCTAACCCATGTTGCCTGTCCTTTTGATTCCTTATTTCAGCATTTCATTTTTAGTTAACCAATGTTTCTTTTTCTGTGCAAAATTTTATTTTCATTTCATGCATTTCCACATCTTAATTTTCATTTATTTTATTTGCATGCATTTAAGTCCTTTTCAGGCAGAAATTATTCCTATACATTGTTTTTCTAGGAATTTTATCAATTTAGATTTTATGATTAAGTATTTTGCCTACTATTAAGTGTTTTCTATTTATAGTTTAGGATAAGCACTTGATTATTTTGGAGCATGGATCTCCTGCTTTGTAGCTACAGTTTTTGAGGAACCAGCATTGCCTTTTGTGTATTTTCAGCACCCTAATTGATTGGTTAACTGAAACTGAGAACTTTAAATCAAATGAGTTATCAGAAAATTATGTCATTCCTAATAGACTATTATTTTCCTATATATTCCCAAATTAGATTTGTTCCTTTGTATTTCCATGCCTATTGACCAGAGAGTGAACATTATCGAATGCCAGATATAAACTTTATATTTCAAAAAGCACTATGAAAGTTGCTGTCTGCATAAATAGTTAACGTACTATTTTTAAAAACTAAAGATTCAAAAATCCCAATGCATTTTTAAGGCAACAAAATGATAAATTATTAAAAATATTCTCTCTTTTCCTAGACAGCAAGCCTTCTGGGTGAGTTTCAGAGTGGATTTCAGTACTATACAAGGAGAACGCCAACTCTAAAGAGAGGGCTGTTGCTGGACCGAGGTTACTTCTCCCTCCATGGCGGATTGAATGTTGCTCTTATAAATGCTTTAAGTTTTATGTTGCTTTTTTTCAGGCAAATATGAAATTGTGGAAGACCTAAGAAGTTTCTGACATCTCCCTTATGGGTAGTCAGCCAATGTCACTGTCAAAGCAATTGGAAAACACACTTCCCCAACTTGATCCATATCCTTCAATCAACTCTTTCCCCAGAGAAGAAGAAAGAATGTTAGTGTCAAACCAAACAGCAGGCTGAAAAAAAGCCACTTTCAACTTAGAGACAGAGAAAAAGAAAATAATAGATTCAGATCCCAGAACATTTACTTCATATTCAGAATCAAACTGAGTAAATAACATTCTACTCAATTTCCAGGTGTAGAAATGGCATGTTATTTCTGACTACAGGAAATAATTAGATTCTTATAGAATGCTAAAAATAACACTTATGGTTTCTAGTCTTTCATTCACAACTCACATATATTTGATGAAATCCACCGTCATGAAAATATTTTAAGATGAAAGTTCAATTATTTCAGTATACTAAATAAACAGTAAGATATATTATGCATGTAGGAAAAATTAAGTTTACTCTTTAATGAATACACTATTTTGATAGGTATAGTTTTTTGAATAATCACTTTTATAATTGTTTTCACTTAAATAAGAAACTTTTCTTTGTTCTTTGAAAATATGTTTATACAATGTATGAACAATGATCTTAATCTCATTTACCCCGCACTTCCTCCTTCCAACTTCTTTTAGTGTCAATTCCTTGTCTCACTCCTAACTTCCTATCTTCTCTTTGTTTTGTTATTAATAACATCCTGAGTCCAATTCATGCACTTGAATGCTGGGTCCCTGATCGGGTCATGGGATGTGGGAAAAAAAAGTAGACCGCTGGCGATGGTTTTCTGGGAGAGGGGGGTTCCACAAGCTTCAGGTACCACATGTAGGAGGAGGTCTAGGGTTCCAGCGGCCTGGAGGCTTTGGCGGCAGGCCCCAATGACACGAGGAAGTCCTTGGTTCCAAAAGGTCTATTGTCATGGCGGATGTTGGATGGATCTGGGAGTATTCCTGTAAAACTCAGGGCAGTCCCGAGTTAAATAGGGAGGGAGAAAGGGGAAGGATCAGGGGAGGATCTGGGGAGGATCTGGGGAGGCATGCTTAATTTGCTCAGCCCTCTGGCCTTCATTAGTATGTAAATCCCTAGGGCCTGAGGTCTATAGTCACACCCTCTATCTGTGCACTTTGGGAGGGCCTGTAATGGCCTACATGACTGTACAATGTATGTCTATGGAGATGAGACTGGCATCAGGACTCTGGGGGTTCTGGTGGTGCAGCGAATGCCCGCTGGTTCTCACGTGGAGTCTCAGGGTTCTAAGCCCATGCCCAGCCATGAACCAGAATACTCTTACGCAGTCCCACAATGGGACACTGGCTAGTGCTAAAGGAAATGTTCTAAGACATTTACCAAATGCATTAATTATGGAAAGCAAAGTTTCACGGAGAATATCAAGTGAAGCTTATATAAGAGAAACCAGAGTTGATATTCCTAAATCATCGCTCTTTGCTAGTATACTTGTTCTTAAAGGGAACAACAAATACAGAGTGGTATTTCATATCATTTAATTGGTTTAACTTATAGAGAAAGGAATAAAAATATGTGGAAAATTTTATTTTGTGCAACTTCACACGCACACACACACATACACACACACACACACACATACACACACACACACACACACACACACACCTCCCTGTTACATTACTAACCTGAACTCCGCAATCTATACATATGTGTTTTTGTCTACAATGGCAGGAAGAGTAAGAACCATTTGATTTGGAAATGTCTCTGAGACATTGGTGACATTAATTATTCTCTTTTCTTAACAGAAAGTAACTGTTTGAAAGTTACAAGACATAATTAGAGCTACCTGAAGCCAAATGGAAAGTGTTTTCATTTGTTCTGTTTTGCTAACCTTTAAATGAAGTTTATTTATGCTGAGAAAAGTATCATTTTAAAAAATACAACAAGATAAAAGGTGTCCATCAGATTTGTAACTGAAGCGTTCAGTAGATCTGACAGACTCAACAACTGACCTTGTTTATAATCTATAGGGACTGTTTCAAGATTGTGTTCAATGTTTTTTTAATGAAAGATTGTCATTATTCTGCCTTGAAAGACTACCTACTATTAAAGGTGAAAATAATTTTACTGTATGGATAATTTTAACCTGAACACAAAGATATCAATAGGCAGTTGGTATTTGGGGATTGTATGTAATTTTCAGTCATTCTGAAATTTTTTTATACACCTACTCTATTTAGATCATTTTCTTCCATCCAAGTTTTCCCATGTTCTCAAATGCCTCACAGATTCATGACCTCTTCTTTAATTATTATTTTTGTGCACTAACACATACAAGACCCATTGAGTGTATTTAGTGTTGCTTGTATGTACATGTGTTTAGGAATGACCACTTGGGATTTTGTTTATAAGGGGGCTCATCCTTTAAGAAAACTGATTCACCCTTTCTCAGCAACTATTATTCCTGATACTTTTTTATCTAGGCATAAAACCATGATCATGTGAAATTTTTTTCTCATTTACATTGGCACATCAACTGGTGTTGTCATTATGCAATAGTTTTAGATTCCATGGTTACATTTTTCTTGTATGCCTAGAAGGTACTATCTTGTGGCAGACATTCTGGGTCACTGGGTCTTCCAGATTTTTTGCTTGTGCTTCCATGAGTTTCTTCAAGCTTTATAAAGATGTATATTAAGACTACAATTAGGCAATAGTTTGGTTTAGGAAAATGGCATCTGTAGGTTCAGCTGAAGGGTCTTTGACTCTCTGACTGTATTATTCACTAGGTTTATAAAGCCAGGCATTACTTTTCTCTTATGGATTAGTCCTTAAGTCCAATTAGACATTTGTTAGTTTTAACCAATAGCTAAATGTCCTTGTTTCAATAGCACTGGGCCAGTCATTGTTGTGGATACATTATAGGTAGATAAAATTATTTATTACTTTTCTCCCTTAGGCACTTGCATAGCAGCTTCTAATAACATGGGACCCAATATTCAGGGAGGAAGTTCCCAGGTCAGTTCCAGCTTGACTCCTCCACATCCTATGTTTGCAGTGTGTTGTATCTTCAGGAATAAGATCTTACCTTCAAGTTCTGGGAGACAAACAAAGGCAATTGCAGTAGCTTTGGAAATATCTTGGACTCTTGAAATCCCTAGAAAGGCAACTTAAAGGGTTGTTTTCGATTTTTGTTTGTTGGTTTGTTCCTTTGTTTTTTAACTTAATAGATATTTTTCTCCTATAATGTTTATTGGCAAAATAGGTCTAAAAATAAGCTTATGGGGAGACAAGTTAATGGTAGTGATAAATCAAAGAATCCAGATCTATGCTGTTCACATTACATTATCATTGCATATGAGTTATCATATAAGGACAACCTGAAACAAGCAACTTTTTAATATCAACAAGTACAAGTGTTGCTACAACTGAATTATCCGTAAAACTATGACTTTAAAGTATTTTCAAGCTAAAGGTTTTGAATTTGTAAAATATCCATTTTACATATGTAGCTAGGGTCTACTTACCTTCTGAATTTAGATTACCTGGTAGGTTTTGCTGATTAGTTTTTGTCAACTTGAAATGAGCAATTTAAAAAGAGGGAGCATCAGTTGAGAAAATATTCATGCAAGATTGGCTTTAGAAATCCTGTAAAATATTAGTTTTGTTAATTATTTGTGAAGAGGGCTTATTCCATTATGTTTGGTGCCATTCATGAAAAGAAGTTTGGGTTATGCAAAGAAGCAACCTGAAAAAGCCTTAAGAAACAACTCAGTAAGTGATTTTTCCCTATACATAGGTCACCATTTAACATCATTTTTATCTTAGTAATTATAATTACAGTAAGATTAAATTTTGGGTAAGTTTTTATTTTAATTTTTTAGATAGCCTGTGATGCTGAACATTTTTTCTCAGCATTTGTATTTCAATTTTTGAGAACACTTTGTTTAAATCCCTGCCCTATTTTTAAGTGGGTCATGGTTTTCTTAATGTTTTATTTTTTGAGTACTTTACATATTATAGTTATTCATTCTCTGAAAAAGAGTTAGCTGGTAGGTATTTTTCCCACTCTATAGGTTATATTTTCATTCCAATTATGGTGTCTTTTGCTAAACAGACACATTTTAGTGTTATGAGGCTCTGAGTTTCTGTTGCTTTTAATAACTCTGCTAAAGGTGTCCAGCTCAGAGAGTCTGTTCCTGTGCCATTGAGTCCAAGACTACTTCCTATTGCTCCTCTAACACACTCAGGGCACCAAGTCTAATGATGAGGTTTTTGACAAAACTGTAGTTGAGGCTTATATATCAACTGAGAGCTGGATAATGAAAATATGATAGGGTGGGAGTTGAGCCAGACCAAGACCTTCTCAGAGGCTCTGACGATAGCACAAAGGGAACACTAATTCTTTGTATTTGTCTAGAGCAGATGTTGCAAGGTTTAGCCTAAGATTGAGACCTCAAAGGTATCAAACTTTGGGTCAGTCATATATTTATATAATGAAATGTTATTTATCTATGGAAAAAAATGAAATTATGAAATTTTCACATAAATAGATAGGACTGGAAACAATAATTCTGAATGAGGTAAACCAGAATCTGGAAGACAAATAAAATGTAGTTTTTCTCTTATTATTCATGTTAACCTTTATTTTTCAAATATATTTATTCTTTTAGGATACCTGTAGAGGTTAGAAAATTAGAAAGGATGTGGCTTTCCGTTGAGGTGATCACACTGGTGAAAAGAACATATCCAAGTGTATGTGGGAAGCACAAACTAAACTGTATTTGATTTTTTTTTTATTTGTGTGCTTGTTTAAGAGAATATACGGTTGGGTACTTAAGGAATGGGGGAGTTGGGGGAAAAGGATACAATTAAAATATATTGAACAAAATTCTCATAGTAATAATAAAAGTTGGGAAAATAATAAAGACAAAAGCCAAACAAAAATGTCAAGGCTGAATGTTTCAAATTGCTGTGAACTTATTCAAACATTTAATCAATTATGTACAATAATACTATTCCAAGTTAACCTTAAAATTGCAAACTTTTCAACAATTTATTTTTATGTACTCATACATTATTTTGATTTGCTGTAGTTTTAAGAAGCAAACTTGTAAAACCAACTGTACTTGGTTCTCTGATCAATTTTCTTTGTATCTGAAACTAAAGGTCTGTGTCAGAGTGCTGTCACAATGCTGATTTGTTCAGCATACATAGTGTCTGCTACCAATGGAACTCGCACACGAAATACAATACTCTTAATGCCAAGACCCTCCATCTTTCTGTTGCCTATGAGAAATGGCTTAAACAGCAAGTACTTTGCTCACAACCATGGGTCCGTTAATGTGATGCTGGCTTATAAAATTTAGGAATCTCTGCCTCATTAAAAATTCATTTTTAGCCTTCAACAAACTGGCTTCCACACTGATCTACACACAGCACATTCACACTTTCTTTTCTTGTTTTAAGCCCTATGGTACAATGTGTTTGAGCTTTGGCATTTTTGAGTTGGGTAAATTCTTCTTGCCTTTATATCTGAAGATGTACCGCATGCATTATTGACAATGGCACTGGAACCTCTTAGGAAGCCTGTGAGATAGTTATTTGGTTTCTGAGTCATGGAAGAGAAAGATTTTGATGGGAACTTCATTATGCCTTGTCTTTAAAATGCCATGTGTTTGATTACTTCTGCCACCTTCTTAATGCTACTTGTCACTGGGTTCTCTTTCTCATTGAAATCAGTAGGTATCATTTAATGTAGAGTGTAGACCCATCTGTAGTGTAAATTATGCATGTTTTTATTTTAGCTCACTTGCTTTCAAATCCAAATTCTTTTTTTTTCTAAACAGCAAAAAGTTAATTTCACATTTATGCAGCTTTCCATGTGCTTTGTGCTCAGTAGAATAAGGTTTGGAAAGCTGTGCTCACATTTTCACTTGTCTTTTTTAATTAAAAAAAAAAAGTTGAAATGTGTTTTAACATCTTTCCAAAGTAAGTCTGAACTATTATATCATGACCTTGGGCCAAAAGTACAATTGAACTGTTTAAAGTATCCAATATTAACTTTTGTTATATTCAAAAATAAAATAATACTTTAATGAATATAAGTTTCTCTAATTTCTTTTGGCTGTACTGAAGTGATGTACTTTAAGCTCATGAAATTTCCTTCACCAATATCTGTGAAGTTTAGCATAAAAAGTGTGCCTCCCTTCAACCCTCGACAGAATGAGACTTCAGGATCTGTCAACCATTCACTTGAAAGGTCTGATGCTTCTGCTTATAAATTTCCAATTCCAGTAGCTGTGAAAAAATACAACCAGATGACTGTTAACGAATTTGAAATCTCACAGTCTCACCCTCAGCTTTGCAGCAGAACACCTGCTATACCCATCTTCAGTAGATCAAAGGGACCTTCCCTCCAACCTCCTGTACCTCCCACCTCCCTACTTTATCCCAAATCTTGAGCATGAACTCCATGGGGACTCATAGGCCTCTCCTACCAGGGAAGCAGAGATTAAAACTACAGATCTTTTCCTCACCTCCTGCTCCTCCAAGTCCAACCGCAGGTCTCATCCCTTGATCTGCAATGGAACTCCTGTTCCAGCCTCCAATCCACCCTAATCCTATCTCCAGTGAATCCCACAAACATTCACTTCCTACCCTCCCTTCCCCCACTCTGTGCTTTATCCTAATGC
The DNA here is from genome assembly GCF_004785775.1 of Grammomys surdaster. Classification (NCBI taxonomy): domain Eukaryota; kingdom Metazoa; phylum Chordata; class Mammalia; order Rodentia; family Muridae; genus Grammomys; species Grammomys surdaster. The sequence continues at coordinate 13,787,003 of NW_021604576.1, forward strand.
CCAGTTCCATCAGGCACTCCCTGAGAATTCACAGGCCACTCTGAATAGGGAAGAAAGTAATGCCACTGTATTCTTTACTGTCCAACCTTTTCTCACCACCCACTTCTATAGTAGACCTTCTGCCATACCCTTTCTTATCTCTCTGCTATCTTTCCCAAAGGTCTCTCTAAGCAGTACCTGGTGGAACCTGTTGAGCTGAGATTTTTGTAGTGATTCCCACACCAAGACAGAAACAAACACCTTTCATAAAACCTTCAAATAACATACAATATTTTGGGCTATCTCTAACCATGCAAGTGAATGTTTGTATGATGAAAGTTTTAAGATATTGAAAAGAGAACTTGAAGAAGATATCATAATATGAAAAAATCTCCCCTGGTCATGGATCAGTAGGATTAACATAATAAAAAATGACCATCCTACCAAAGCAATCTACAGATTTAATGAAATCCCCCATGAAAATTTCAACAGTTTTTCACATACCTTAAAGAGACAATCTTAAGCTTAATATGGAATAACAAAAGTAAAAATGAGACAGGGTAGCTAAAACAATCATGAATAATAAATGAACTGCTGGAGGTAGCTGATGGTAACACTATCTTCAATTTCAAGCTGTAATGCAAAGCTATAGTAATATAAACATTATGGTATCAGTACAAAATTAGAAGACTAGAAATGAATGTATAGTTCTAACTGCACAAAACTCAACTCCAATTTTATCAAAGACTTTAACATAAAATCAGATACACTGAATCTGATAGAAAACAAAATGACAATAGCTTTGAATTCATTGTTAAAGGATAAGAAAATTCTAACAGAACAACATTAGCAGAGGTACAATATCGGCAATTAAAGAAATGTGACCACATGCAACTGAGAACCTTTTGCGTGGCAAAGGATACCACCATTTAGACAAAGCAGCAAGCAACAGCCTACAGAATAAAAAAAAATATTTCTAATTAACTATACATTTGATAGAAGGATAATATCCAAAATATTATAGAGAACTAAATAAATGAAATATCAAGAAAATGAATAATTCCACTAAAAGATGGGGTATATTCTCAATTGTCTCTTCAGATACATCTCTACTCTGTGATTCTTCTAGGCTCACATTCATTCACAGAATGCTTTAGGGATTAAAAGATCACCCCAGAAGCCTAACACTTTATCCAAAAGAGAAACAAAAGTAACTCCACCTCCCAATTCAGAACCAAAAACACAAAAAGAAGAAAGAGACAAAAATGGCAAATGATGCTGGGTCTGATACCATAAAAGCAAAAATTGAAGAAAATACTTAGGCTCATAAAGAAGCATACGACAGTGTGGAAAAGTCAAAAGACAGTGAGATGCCCATATTGCCCTTAGGACTTGAGTGTTGATGAAAATGAAGAGGTTGCCACTGTAGGTAGATTTGAACAGCCATATGTTGTTGGTCCCTCTAAGAAGTTCCTACTACTTTTCACATTCCTTAAGAAGAACCAGAAAAAAGTGATCATCTTCTGTTCATTGTGGATTATGTATGAAGTATCACTATAAACTACTAACATTCAATGACTTACTGTCTTGGCCATCCCTGGAACGTAAAACCAAACTAAGCATTTCTACCATGCAGGTTCAGGAATACTGCTGTATGCAAAAGTGGAAGGCAGAGGGCTGAACATCCCTGAAATAGACTAGATTGTTCAGTATGACCCTCCAGATGACCCTAATAAATAAATTCATCCTGAGGATCAAATGCCCAGGGGATCAATGAAAGAGTATACGTTCTGTCCATTCTGTGCCCAAAAGAGTAAGGTTTCCTTATGTAACCTGAAGAAATCCATGTTTACAGTAAATCAATTTGGCTTCTGTAAGGCTAAGGACACCTTTAATAGAACAAAATAGAATAAGAGAATGTCTTCATCTACCCAACATCTCACAGAGGACTAATAGCCAAAATACATAAAGAGCTCAAGTAGTTAGACACCAGCAGAACAAATAATTTAATTTTAATAATGGGCTGCAGAGCTAAACAGAGAATTCTCAACAGAAGAATAGCAAATGGCCATGAGGGATGGAGTTGCTATCCCACAGTCAACCTCTGATCCATAATTATTCCTGTCTGAAAGAACTGCAGGGACAGAAGTGGAGAGGAACCTGAGGAAAAGGAGGTCCAGCAACAGGCCCTGTGGTTGAATTAGGGAAAATAATGAAATAAGCTGAGGAGGAGGGAGACCTGTAGGAGTACCAGCAGTCTCAATCTGGACCCCCAAGATCTCTCAATACTGGACCACAAAAATGGCTGCATATACCAGCTGATATGAGGCCCCCAACATAAATAAAGCAGAGGACGGCCGGGTCTGTGTTCAATCAGAGATGATGCACCTAACCCTCAATAGACTGAAGACCCCAGGGAGTTTAGATGTCAGGTGGGGTAGCGGATAAAGGTAGGAACAGCCTCCTCGAGACAGGGTAGTGGGTTGGAAGTATGGGATGTGGAACAGTTGGAGGCTGTACAGGGGTGGGAATAAAATCTGTAGTGAAATAAATAAATATATAAATAAATAAATAAATAAGAAACATACAGCATGTTAGGCACTTGAAAAATAAGCCTAGTAAACAGGGATAATACATGATGACAAAGAAAAATGAGTGAATATGAATAAAATTTTTCATTTTGTGTTTCTTGGTTAAAAAAATACTGAAATTCCTTTCTGTTAGTGTCTTAATGATATAAACAGGATATATTCAACAAGTATACCTACAAAATTAAGAAGGGAAGAATTCATATCACTTTGGTTCAATCATAATGGAAATGGCAAGTGGATCACAACACAACCTGTGGTTGACATGGCAATAAAATCAGGTAAAGTTCTTCAAAGAAAGGCTGTCAACATGTGAGGAGGTGCTCGCTGATGAATTTAAGACAAAATGAAAACAACCTTATGTGGATCAGTCTTCCACAACAGCTGGAAAAATCAGAGGAAGACTAAATACATGGCAAAGGCCTCATATACTATTTAAGTTCATTTGCATAATTTTACAGAATTTGACAAAATGAGTTGCCCGATATATGTGTGTGTGTGTTTGTGTGTGTGTTTGCACCACATGTAATAAGCTATAACTTGAAAGAGCAAGGATATGTTAACTAATGAAGAATGCCAAATTAATAAATTAAATTTTCTGAGCAATAATAATTACAAAACAGAGATTGCTTATATGCTGAAATATTGTATTATTGCATCTGAGAAGGTTTACCCTTAACCTCAAAATACGGTGTTATTAATATGAAAAGTATCTGAACAACTGAGACAAAATTAATAGAAGGCAGAGGTCTTTAACATAATATAGAAAAAAAGACAAGAGGGCAACTCATCTTCTGCATATAAATAATAAATTAGTTCTATCAAGATGGTAAATTCACATAATCTGTTGACAAATTTGGAAATGACTTAAAGCTTGTGAATCACAAATGCTATGCAGTGGGTTATAGATTTTGAGTTTTCTATAACTGAGTATTACTAAAATGCATGAATGTTCATGAGACATTCATTGAGAGTATAATAAGAAAAGACACATATTCAGGACTCAGAATAAATGGAAAACAGAAATCTTAAAGTTTATGTGACATCAAACTAGGAATGACTAGTCATAAATCTAGAGCAAAATAAAGCTATCAAAATTGGTTCATTTACCTGTAGAATATATGTTTTTAACCCAATAAAATTTTGTATAAATCTGTACACATAAAATATTTATGCAAAAGAAAAATAAGCTATCAGCTTGGCAATGAAAAAATGAAAGTAATTTGAGGGTGGTTATCTGGGAGAGGGTAGAGGGAGGACAGGAAGGGGAAAGTGATATAATTCTATTTTAATTAAAATGAAAGTAAGTTTTAAAATGTATGTTTTATCTTGCTTTAAATAGCAGAAATTTAAACAGTTGTCAATTCTTAAATGCCTTACATATTCAATTAAGCACCAGACAAGAGATGTTTAAGTCTTGCCATTAGGTTTTTGTGATCTGAACAAGAAAACTATTATATTCAGGAGGCAGAAATATAGATTATTAAAGTTATATAGATAATGTAAGCAAAGTGAGTGAACTGGGAAGCATGGGAAAACAGAAATGAAAAATAGAAGGCTATTTTTATTATTCTTAGTTGTTTTCTATTACTTGATAGTAAGGCCCAGTCATGGATAGTTTTATGTCAACTTGAGCCAAGCTAAAGTCATCTGTGAGGAGGAAACAATTGAGAAAATGCCTTTCTAAGTTGGGGCTGTAGACAAGCCTGAAAGGCAATTTCTTAATTAGTGACTGATGGGGCAATTATTGTGGGTGATCCTGTACTTTAGAACAAAGCAGCATGAGTAAGCCAGTAAACAGAACCCATTTTATGGCTTCTTTATTAGCTCCTCCCTCCAATTTCCTGTCCTGCTCAAGATCCTGTCCTGACTTCCTTGGGATAAACAGTGATGTGAAAATGTAAATCAAATAAACCCTTTCCTCTCCAGGTTGCTTTGGTCATGGTGTTCCATCATATAAATAGTAACCCTCGCTAGAACAGACACTACTACTAAAGGTACCATAAATTTTCATCATAATATATGGGGATATAGGCTTTCTCTATATAGGCCATTCTTAGGTTTCTGAAAGGTGCAATGTAAGCTGCTAGGGTACAAAAGTCACTGATAACTTTACTGAACTGTGAATCCTTCGAACTACAATAACTACTGTTATGGCCAGATATGACCATGGCTACAATTTGGCACAAATGTTATACAAGTAACCAAATACATTCATATTAGATTTAAAGGATTCTACAGAGGAGGAAATATGGCTTATACAAAAAATCTGGCTGAGATCTCAGAGTTGGGGTGTTCATTTACACAATAGACAAACATTACTAATATTCTTGAAAAGAAATGGTATCAATTGGTCCTCAAAATTTTTACATCTGTGCATAAAAATTATTATAGCTTTCAGGTCTCTTTAGATAAGTTTCTATATTTGGTAGACAGCAGTCAATTCAGAAATCCATAATTGGTCAAAGTGTAATGAATATCTAACTGTGAAGTGCACAGCCACAAATTGGACATCATACTTCTCCTCCAAGACTCATAACCAATTATAAAAAGGGTGAAAATATTCTAATAGCTAGGAATCATGAAGACTGAATTAAAATAACACTTTTTAGAAGTTCAGGGCCAATTCACTCATAGTTACTGCAGCTGTGCTTGAATTCATGTGACTTGCATAAAATTAATCCAGTGAACACTTTGTTCTGGAAGTTAGGAGGGGATCATGAGCCACTGTTTCTAGATAAAAACACTATGATGATCATCTGAACACAGAAGTTAGTGTCTGTAACTCCAGTGTGAGGTCAGAAACAGGTAAACCCTTGGAACAGCCATTCCAGATTATATAAGACCTACATTCAATGTATCAAAAAAGTAAAAAGGATCGTTATTACCAGATTGTTTTGGGTATCACAGCTAGAGAATATTATTATTTATTATGTCTAAGACCTTACCTGGCTACCTCCCAGCTAGCTCATCTAACTTAAATGAACAAGTTTGCCATGCAAACCATTACCTCTTATTTAGTCCTGGCAACCATCCCTTCCAATTCTGTGTCACACTACCAAATCTCTCCTATCTCTCAATTCTTCCCCAGAGACCTTTCACCTGCCTGAAAGTCCTACCTTTTTTCTCCTGCTTCAGATATTGGCTGTCAGATTTTTATTAAACCAATCAAAAGGTAAGAAAGATGTATGTTTACAAAATGCTGAAAATTGATAAACCATAAGTCGAGCAATACCAAAAACCAGCCAGTATTCAACTCTCTTCCAGTACATGAATCAACATTAGAGTAATACATATACAACATTTATACAGTGCATAAAAAGATTGCCCCAACTGATGGTGGTCAAAAGATACACCCAAATAAATTTCTGACTTTCATACATCTGTGAACATAAGAATATCACTTGAGTAAACATTTATTTCAGAAGTATGTAGTATGCCCTGTGTACAAAATAGAGATATAAATAGTATTCAAGATTAATTGCATTCAATTGTAAAAACACATTAATGGTCTAGCTATTTACAAATGGAAACATCATAAAACCACATGAAATAAATTTTTGCTCATGACTTCATTGGTCCTTAGGGATTGAGATCATAGCATTTTCATTCTAGGGTATCTTTAATGGTAACAGAGATGGCCATCAATCAAGAGTGATTAACATGAAGCCTAATTGTGATACCCCTGTTGATACATCCCAGCACTAGATTCCAACAGGAAAATTTATCAAATAAAGCTTATTTTGGAAATGGAAGTTCTTATCCCAGTTGTAGGTAAATGGCATACAGTAGGTATTTAATAAATAGCTAACAACAGAACATCCTTTATATTTAAAAAGAAAGATTTAGCAGTAGTTATATTAAGTATTATTCATGGATCACATAATGCTAGCACCATTGGAGTTCCAATTAGGGAAATTATTAATAGAACAACTTCCTAAGTATTCCTAAGGATCTTTCCTAAGGATTTCCTTAATTTATATTTATGAAATAAATAATGCAAATTTTTCTAGGAATGTACATTGTAATTTTAATCTCTAGTTTTTAAGTAAGAAGTTAACTCCTTTATAAACCATTTTAATTTTATTTTAGAAATAACATATTTAGGACACTGCAGGGTCAATTTTTTCTATGTTTCCCATTTACTGGGGTTTTGTTTCATATAATGTTTTATTAAATTTTTCTTTCTCACAACTTCTCCAAGATCCACTTTTCTTCCCTCTCATCCAAATACACACCAGTTCTGCCTGTTGTTGAATAACAAACAAACATCTAAAGAATAATAGAAAAAAAAATGAAGTAAAATAAAAACAAAAACTCAGTATAATTGGACTGAAAGCAGATACCTCATGTGTATGCATTAAGACTAAAAACACGTCTTATAGGAAGGAAACAAATAAATACTGCCCAACCTTATTGATGATTGATTGTTTGCTCCACTGAAAATAATTTACAAGCTCTGGCTTACAATAAGGATTCCCTTATCTGTCTTCAGTTCTATTTGCAAAGGCAGAAATTGCTATTGAATGAGCTTTTGTCTAGTTTTCCTGTAACTGAGCATTCTTTTCATGTTGTAGCTACAAGTCTGAATTTAAAATAAGAGGATGAAATCTATGTCATTTTTACCAAATTTCCACAGCATAAAAATATAATTATATTTTTACAAGAATATTGTGATATATAAAATTAATGGACTAAGTTAGTCTTTTTTTATAATCATAAGATTTTATTTTAAAACTGGTTAGTTATGGGAATGGTCTACTTTAACTAAATTCTAGAACAATTAGTTTTAAATAGTCATATAAATCATATAAAAGAAAATATTGTAGTTTTGTAGAAAGTGAATAAATGGATTTATTCCTGTTAAGTTGTAAATTATAAATATAAAAATATAAACATAGCTTATTGTGTTTTACTAAGATTTATATAAATATTATCAACTATGAATGAAGAAAGTTCTCATTTTATTCCACAGTCTATTAATTGATGTCCAATGTTTCCAAATGGCTGAGGTACAGATATCATATTTTTCCTATAATGTCTAATTTTTTAGTGAAAGTATCACTAAATAAAGATTCACATAGAACCATCATACTGGAGCTTTATGAGGAACAGGATGTTGGTGTACCAAATTGAAGTCTCCCTCCACTTACCTTTGTATCCATTCACATGTGGAACCGCTGGTTAGAAGACTGGGTTTACAATTCCTGCTATGAAATCATCCTGTCAATTTGAAGAAAACATATATGTTCACAGGACCTCAGATATCTCACTTTTAAAATGGTACTCATAATAATTACCTCATATAACTCAATTAAACCCATATTTCAGTTCTCTGAGAATAGAGACAACTCCTACAAGTAATGTTAAACTCAGGGAAAATCTTACAAGTGGAATGAATTAAGAGGAAAGACTATCAGCACTCAAAAATAAAATGAAGATCCAAATGAAATAGGTAAATAATATTGGTTTAAAAACAAATTTAGGAGCTAAGAGGAATAAATGTACAAAGTATTGTAAGGTGTGAAATGATCAAACAGTCAAATTATAATAATAAATGAGAGAGAAGAATCCTAGGTAAATTCCCTATATCAGATCTTCAATAGCATTATGGAAGAAAATGTCTCCAGATTAACTAAAGGCATGCTCATATTCATATAGGAAACATGCAGGACAGGAAACTAAAAGAAGAAAAGAAATGAAACTACCCAAGATATGTAGTAAAGTGTACAGAATAAAGAATGAGTATTGAAAGCTGCAAGAAAAATATCTCAAGTCATGTTTAATGGAAACCCATCAGAATAACAGCCATTTTCTAAATGGAAACATTGAAATCTGTAAGAGACTGTGACAATGCATTACAGGTTCTATAGAGCACAACAGTCAATCTAGGATAATGTTTCCAGCAAAACTATCTGCCATATTTAAACAAAATGAAAACACATGATAAAAAAAAACAAAAACAAATAATCCCGCAATAGCCTATATGTATGTAAATTATTTCTGTGGTAGAATTGTCATTTACAGTGTCAATCCTATCAATTCATGAACATGGTATGTTATTCTATTTTCTAATGCCTTTCTCTATTTGTTTGTTCAGAGGCTTAATATTTTTATTGTGGAAGTCCTTTACTTTCTTAGTTATGTTTTTTTCCTAGCTCTTATTTTCTTTGAAGCTATTGTGAATAGGCGTGTGTTCATGATCTCTTTCTCTAATGTTTCATCATAGTGTATTGGAAAACTTGTGAAAATCAATTCTTTATTTGACCACATTGACTTTGTTTGTTGTTTCTAGAAGTTTTCATGTACAATTTTGGGGATCCTAATTTATAGTGTCATACCATTTGATAACTATACTACTTTGTTAATTTGACTTCTTTCTCTTTTTGTATCTCTTTATTTGCTCCCCACCAATTGCCTTATTGCTCTAGATGATCCATCAACACAGTGTTGAAAAGGAAAGGGGATAGTGGACTTGTTTGTTTTAGTCTGACTTCAGTAGAATTATTTCAAGCCTTTCTCCATTTAGAATGATATCGACTGGGAAATTCTTATATACAGCTTTCATTATGTTTAGTTATTTTCCTTCCATTCCTACATTATCTAAAACTTTTATCAAGAAGTCACCTTGGACTTTCTTAAAGGTACTTCGTGAATATCTTGAGATGATCAGATTATTTTCATCTCTGAATCCATTTATGTGGCCTATGACACTTATTGATACATGAGTTTCAAACAATACCTGCATTTCAAAAATAAAATCAACATGGCTATGGTGTATAATCGTTTTCATATATGTCTATATCCTGTTCTCAAATATTTTACTGCATATTTTTGACTCTATGTTCATTATCTATATTGTTCTGTAGTGTTTTGTTGTTGTTGTTGTTCTTATTTCTGCTGCTACTGTTGTTATTGCTGTCATTGTACCATCTCTTAGTTTGATTTTGTTTTTGTTCTCAGTGGTACTGTGAGTGTCCAAGATCACTGAATGAAGACCCCAGACTCAAACCATATGCAAAGACAAAGAGCATTTATTCAGCAGAAATTATCAGCATGAGGTGTCAACCATTCATCAAAATGGCAACCCAACACAAAGTGTGCAAGCCTTTTTTTTAAAATAGGAAACTAGGAGAATTTTAATGAAGGTTAACCAATCTAAAACTTTATTGGTAGATGCCAGTGAAGTTACATTGATCAGTTTCTGATTGGGTGTTATATTAGTTTTACTATATTTGATGAGGCCTTGTGGAAATTCCTGGAACAGACTCAGCTCTGCCCTCCCTATTTCTTTCAGCCCAGGAACTGATTCACCTCTGAGAGCTCATTTTTCCTTTATCAGAGCAATCATTAACTAACAGCCCATAGTCAGTAACTCCCTCTCAGGAGCCCAGGCTGCTTCCTTATAAAAAAAAACAAACTTTTTCATTTTAATTTATTTTTAATTTCATTTTTCATTTTAGTTTTTAGAGGATCTTTCAGTATTTTGTGTTCTAGTAATTATAACTTTGCATTTCTTTCCCTAGTCTCTCTGTGTTTATTACTCTATTCAGTCTGATTAATGTTTCCTGTATGTTTCTTAGGTTTCTTTGTTGGTTATAAATGTTTTTTAGAATATTTGTTTCATGAAAACATTTCCTTTTCCTTCCATCATAGCAGATAGTTTGTTGCACATATTTCTTTACGATGTCCCTCATAGTCTTTTAGGACGTAGAATGTATTTCCCCCAGGCACTCTGGCTTTCAAAGTTTCCATTAAGAAATGATTTGTTATTCTGAGAGATTTGCCCATATAATGTAATGTGCATTGTTTTTTCCTCTTGATGCTTTCAGGGAACATTTTTTGTTGTGTATACTTAGTGTTTTAACTACGATTGGTCTTTAGAGGTGGGTTTTTTTTTCTGGACTTGTCTATTTGCTGTTTTGGGTGCTTCTTACATTTGAGTGAGTAGGTTTTGTCTTATTTCTTGCTGGGATTCTTCTATCTCATCTATGCAAATAATTGAAAGTTCTTGCATGATTTCCCACATTTCCTGTGTGTTCTTTGACTGCCATTTTTTGAAGGGGCTTCTAATTAGTCTTCAATTTTTGCATCCTGGAGTTAATTTAGGGAATTCTTATTACCAACCATTTCTACAGGACTGGTAGGTTTTAGAGAGAATGAAAATACTGGCTTCAGTATTCATATTGTTAATATTCATACAATTAGATCCAGGCATGTAATAATGTGAGTCTGTTATGGATGAAAAAGTGTAATAAAAGAAAATACGTGTAGATGGGTCTGTTCTAGAAGTTGGAAATGGCTTATGTGGAGTTTAAGGTAGATAGAGGAGGCTGACTGGTATCCAGAATGTGTTTCTTGTTTCAAACCACTGGTGTCAGTGAAAAGCCTGGCTACAATATAGGAGAGTCCTATAGTATGATGGAAAGGTAGGGAAAATACTAGTTTAAGGCTGGAGTCCCTCTCTGGGAAGGTAGGAAAGCCATACTGGACTGTGGGAGTCAAGAAAAATCTGTCAGATTTCAGAAAATGTGTCGATAAAGAGGCCAGGGTTAGAAACCGTTAGACATTGGAGGAGGGCCTGAGATGTTGAGATGTGAAGTGGTATGGTTGAAATAATGGAGCATAGATGTTAGCTACAGAGAAAGAAGAAAGAATGGAACTAGGCCAGGCCAATGGCTGTGGACCCAGGCTAGATATGATGCCCTATAGAAAAAAAAATATCAGGAAGAGTACTTACTCACCAGGGATCTTAGTTAGGGTTTTACTGCTGTGAATAGATACCATGATCAAGGCAGCTCTTATACTTTTAGCTGTGAGCCTAACTTTTAACAGCTGAGCCATCTCTCCAGCCCAAGGCAACTCTTATATGGAAAACATTTAACTGGGGCTGGCTTACAGGTTCAAAAGTTTAGTCCATTATCATCAAGGCAGGGACATGAAGCAATGAGGCAAGCATAGTGCAGGAGGAACTGAGAGTTCTACATCTTCATCTGAGAGCTGCTATCAGAATACTGGCTACCAGGCAGTAAATATGAGGGTCTTAAAGCCCACAACCACAGTGACACACCTACTGCAACAAGACAATACCTACTCCAACAGGGCCACACCTTGTACTAGTGGTACTCGGTTGGCTGAGTATATACAAACCATAATATCAGGCTAGAATCTGGAAGAGGATATAAATACTTGTTATTGTTAAAAGCAAAGGTTAGTATAAATAGATAGTATGTTCCTAAGATAGGAATTTTATTGTGATATTTGAAAGAAATGCATATTACCCAGAACATAGGTTAATTAGCATGGAATAAAAATGTCAGGGAGTTAATGAATTTTTTAAATTTTATTTAATCTTTTTTTTTTACACTCCAGGTTCCATCCCCTTCTGGATCTACCCTCTGATTGTTCCCCATACCGTACCTCCTTCCCGTCCCCCTGTCTTCATGAGGATGTCGGCATCCCGACCTCACCAGACCTTGAAATTTCCTGGGGCCTCCAGTCTCTTGAGGGTTAGGTGCATCTTCTCTGACTGAAACTAGACGTAGCAGTTCTCTGCTGTATATGTGCTGGTATACCTCATATCAGCTAGTATATGCTACCTGGTTGGTGGTCTAATGTCTGAGTGATCTCAAGGGTCTAGGTTAATTGAGGATGCTGGTCCTCCTGCAGGGTCACCCTTCTCCTCAGCTTATTTCATCCTTTCCCTAATTCTACCACAGGGCTCAGCAGCTTCTGTCTATTTATTAAGTGCAAATATCTGCATCTGACTCTTTCATCTGCTTGTTGGGTCTTCTGGTGGGCAGTTATGATAGGTCCCTTTCTATGAGCACTCCATAGCCTCAGTAATATTGTCAGGCCTTGGGGCCTCCCCTTGAGCTGGATCCTACTTTGGGCCTGTAGCTGGACCTTCTTTTCCTCAGGCTCCGCTCCATTTCCATCCTTGTAGTTCTTTCAAACAGGAACAATTATGGGTCAGAGTTTTGACTGTGGGATATGCTGTAGGTTTCTTGACAATCAAAAGTACTCCTATCTACCTCTGAATCTGAATAAGGAATGTAGTAGCAATTAGTGGAGTGATACCAAAGTATTTTTATTATATACACAATATTTTTATGACTATATTTGATTGAAAGTGATAATGTAATTTTCTGTTATATTTCCTGATACACTAGGATTTCTTCATAATGGGTTATAAGTAAAGAAAATAATAATAGGCACATACGAATGCTTTCTAGACCAGCATGGGCAATACAGGAAGGAGTGGCATTTATAAAATTATTCAGAGTCAGAGAGTGGAGAAAGTGATTCAACTAGAGCAGAGATAGGAGTGAAACTGACACCCCTAAGGCACAAAGTCTTAATGGATCTAGTTTTCCCTTTTGTAGCTCTGGAAAATATGTCCAGATTCTATGTAATCCAGAATTCCCTGTATTCCCTATAATATGAGAAGCCACAAACATGAAAGTCATGTGCAAAGTCCCAAATAAATTATGCATTCACAGGAGTGAAGACAAGATGTATTGGGATTATGAAATGAGGGAAGAAGCCAAACTGTCAGGGATCAGTGCACATAGGAAGAACAAGATTCAGACAAGCCAAAATTTGAATAAAGTTGTTTTTGAAATATGACAGCTATCAGAAACACTTGAAAAATGGGAAGTTGAGTGATTGTATTTCTTTGAAGGCTTAGGATACTTGAATGAAGCTATCTGGCTGGCTGCAACAATAGTATGCCTTCCAAAATTTCAAAAGGATATTCTCAATGTGTTTGAGATAATTCAATAAGCCATATTTTTCTAAACGATGTTAAAATAGTAAGTACTCAGTAATCATTGATATTTGTGATTTTTTTAACTTTTCAAAAATATATCTACTCACAAATAAACAATGCAGATACAATGCAGAAGCAATGAAAGAATGTGCATCATTTTTAAAGTCACTTTCTTTCTTTTCTTTTTCCTCCTTTCTCTTTCTTTCTTTCTTTCTTTCTTTCTTTCTTTCTTTCTTTCTTTCT
>NW_021604576.1:13800593-13878109 GCF_004785775.1 Grammomys surdaster
TCTTTCTTTCTTTCTTTCTTTCTTTCTTTCTTTCTTTCTTTCTTTCTTTCTTTCTTCACTTCTTTCTTCTTAATTGGTTTGTTGGTTCACTGAGAGTCTGTGTGTGTACATGTTATATTAATAATTGTGTATGTGTATACATGTTGTGCTTTTTGGGATGAAATATGCCATGGAGTGTATGTAGAGACCAGAGGAAAGCCTGCATACTTTCATGTTTTTCTTTCACTATGTAGGTTCCATCATGAAATTCAAGTTCTCAGGCTTAGCAGCAAACATGTTTACTTGTTAAGCTATCTTACCAATTCCCAAGAGTGCAGTATTTCCATTTAAGTTTCAGATTTACAAAGAAATATATAAATAAGAAAATTGATACTTTGGAAAGTAGATATTAAAGTATAATCAATGACAGGAGTTTAACCACGAGGGAACATTGTATATTAGTCCAAAGAATGTCAATATTATTATACTTATTAGGATGTTTTATAACTTCCACTGTAGTAAATAGCAATGGTATAAGTTCAATTGGCTATAATCATCTAATAAGGGAAACTCTTAATAGACATAAAACCAAACAATTTTTATAAATTAATTTCATTTTTTTAAGGACACAATGAAGCATGTTTAACACTATAAAAAAGAGTTATATACTTTAATTAATTTTGCTTTACTGAAAATTTATAGGAGTAGGTAAACACCAAAATAAAATTAATATAGCTAAATACCTTAATAAAATTAAGAAAGAATATCATGTGTATAATTTTTATTGAGATAAAGATAAGACTTTAACAAGATTTATAGATTGAAAAATTAAATTCTTGATTTTTTTTTATTAACTTATTTGTTTTTTGAAATTGCTTTTTTAGATTATTTTCAGGCTGGCCTTAAACTCTTGTATTGATTCAGTGATTCTGTTTCAACTTTCAAAGCAATAGGGGATACCTCTGTGCACCACTGGGTGAGCAAGATGTAAACATATATAAAGGTCTAGTCATCAACCCAGTAAAATCCTTCCTTTGGTTTTAAATGACAAATTTGACAGGCAAAATATATTCGCCACATCTCAATGTGCTCATCGCAGCATACACTAAAGTCTAATTACACACTTACCAGATCTGAGCCAATTTCAAAACCAAATCACTTAGTTAATAATGCCTGAGACTCTTGAATGAATCAATTTTAAGTAGAGAATGCACAATTTCATTCCTTCTTATCTTCTTCCTAAGATGTAATTGATGAAATGCATAGAGAAAGTTATAAGTAATCTGTTCCAAAACCTGAACATGAAACAGCAAATTGAGTTGCTGGTTTTGTGAACATCTACCAGATATGTCCTACCAGATAAGCATGATTAAGTTTCAAGGTCAATAAATAACTTTCTATTGCTTGCTATAAATACAAAAAGTAAATTGGTAATTTGAATACAGTTCTTGAAATTTTTTTCATTCTACTTTTCAAACAATTATGAAGTTACAATTCAACTAAGATGTCTGCTTCTATAAAACAAAGATATTTTTCTTTTAAGCCTCCAAATTAAACTCCTATGATTTTTTCCTACTCTGTCCGTCACTTATTTCTAAGTTCTTGCTAGTATTCTTTAACCACAGATTGTTTAAGGCAATCCAATACCCTCCAACATGTTAATGATAGTTCTTCCATTTCATATCTTCTGCCTAATTTGCCTTTATAACTAAATCTTGTAGCAGCAACCCATTGCCAGTAAACCAGATGTGCTTTAGTTACACTATGTGCTTTAAGATAACATCCTTCTAGCTCCTAGAAACCAGTCTATCACATCATACCAGTAAAGAGCAAAAACACATGGTTACTGAAATAAATTTAAAAATATTTGCATCTGAAGCATGATAAAACCTAACATACTCATAATAAAAATTTTAGTAAGCTATAAAGAAACATGTTTTCAGGATGATAAAAACAAAAATCATCTGTGATCAATTCATAGTCTACTGAAAAAATTCTGAGATTATGCAATAATATTGATTTTTATGACTTCTATTCAATAATAACACATTATTAAAATATAATGTCATAAAAAATTAAAAGAAAGGGGCAAATTTTACAAATCATTTTTTTATGTTTACAGAAATTTTAAGGAATATGCACACTTAGAGCTAAAATTGACTTTGTACAGTATAAAATACAAGACAATTATATTAAATTATATTATAAACAATATTCTGAAGCAGAATAATATAAAAACAAACGATGAAAACAATACTCACAACAGTATAAATTTAAAACATATAGAGATGAATTTTACAGTTCTAGCCAAGGGTATTGGTTACCTCATAAAATGGTAGTAAAGGCACTGTTGCTGAAGACACCACTTACTAATATCATTGAATTGAAGAATTCAAGCTAGTCCTAAGTAGAAGCTTCATGCCAATGACTAGCACTCATGATGTTGGAAGGTACTTTTCACAATATTAGTGGAAAAAAATCATTAATAGCATCTAGTTACATACAACTCTGTGACCTACAACAATGAACTGCCAGAAAATATACTGGTGCAATATTGGACTACTACCTCAAATGCCCTGTGAAACACAGCTTCTATTTATGATGACCTGACCTGCCACTAGAAAGAGAAAATTAATCATGTCCCAGTGACTGTAACTAAACTCATAATGTATTGTTCATTTGGGAAGAGAAGATCTGAAAAAAATACGAAAAGGAAAATTAACTAACTCTCTTTAAAGTTATTGCTCTCTTTGAAATAACCGGTATATGAACTTACAGTTATTTAACACTTGTTTATCCTATACTGGTCATATAAACCTAAACATTGCAAATTTCAACAGACACCACAGTATGAAGAAAAGGACAGCAGGGGTTTGAGGAATGGAGGTAGTGGACCCTATTTACCTGGAAAAATTTTAAGGAAATACATTAACTATCACCAAATAAGTGAAAGTATAACATGCAGAAAATGGGTGACATAATTGTTTTTACATGCTATAACAAGAGAATGAGTCAAATGAGACTTGGAATAAAAACTGAGGGATTGCAATTTTCGTTCAAAGATTCGTTACTGGAAGACCAGCCAGCTGGGGCTGGAAAGATAGTTCAAAGATTAAGATGTCTCTAGTTCAGTTCCAAGTACCAGTTGTGTGGCTTAAAACTCCACCCTGAGACTGTCTGATGTTCTCTTCTGAACTCCACAGGTACTTCACACATGTAAACATATCCACGCAGGTACACGTAGGTAGAAATGAAGATAAATATTTAGAAAAATAGAGCAATTACTCTTTGTGTTACTCAAACACTCCTTGTTCTAAGGTGGCATACTGTTATTGCTTGCCTCTAACATTAGTTCCATAGCCCATATGTTTATAAATTGTTGATTAAATGTAGAATATGTGAAACCCATAGAGGTAGCATTGCTTCCTTCACAGGTGTCAGGTGCTGCTTCCAAACAGTTCCTCTGTTTTGCTGAAGGTCACATAAGGCTTCTGCAACTGTTTTCTCTACAGTTAGAAAGTCAAGGATTTGATAACACACATTAACTTTAAGCCATGAATCACTTTGCATGGCACACACATGTCTAGTCTATGTTAGAAGGACAGGGTCCTTTTGTTGGTGCAACAAATATTTTATTTTTAGAAAATTCCTTACTAATGACAATGGACTGCAAAGAGATGACAAACTATTGTCACAGATTTGAACTTTCTTGACATAAGGAAAAAATGCGAATGGCTTAGAAAAGTTTTAGCATGAAATAAATACCATCATGATGTTATAACTTTAAAGATGTATTTAAAGATGTTCATGAACATTTAAGGCACCTGCATTTTCATTCATTAATTTTCACCCTGAATAAGTAATAAAAGCAATAATATGATGTAGAATAAATGAATTCGATTTAGCAAGTCAGTCATAACTGAGAAGTCTACATATGCCATACTCATAAACATGTCCAGTCTTTATATTTAAAAAAAATCTTATTCTTGGAACTGATCCTCACTCTTACTTTGCAACATAATTTAGATAAATATGAAATAGCAGCCAAGTACACTTATATAAATCAGACAGACCTCAAAGGTTTTCACCATATGCACTGAGAAAGAAACAGGTTTACCAATTTATTCTGGCAAGGATTTCGTGCTTGAACCCTTTGAAAGGAAGCAAGTGATATTAAAGGCACTGTTTGACAAGCCGATGTAATATTTGAGGCATTAAATGAGATTTTTTTCCCCTTAAGTTCATAATTTCAATGAGTCGGCAACCTGATTAGGTGGCATTAAAAATGAGCTTTTAGCTGCTAATAAGCTTCCCCTTGGTTACACAGCCTGTTGTTTTCCTGCGGCAAAGAGAAGAGAGAGCTGCATGAGCCACTGTTTGCAATGCATGAGTAAGATGACAAATGGGAAGAGGGCGTGGATGTTGATGAAGAACGTTTGATTAGCAATTGGCAGCATGAAAACTTCTGAATTATTTTGCAAATTTAAAGAAAGGTTACACATGCAGTTGGTGAGCAGAATTATAGACACAAAAATAGAACTATCTGAAGAAGCAGACATTTTGTTTTCCTGCATGTCATTTGGGTATTTTTGCATCTCTTTATCTTTGATCAAAACTGGGGCTAGAATCTAGATACAAAGAAAATGGAGTTTGTTTGCGTGGTACTTGGGCATCAAGCAAATGTCACAAACATTTTCCCAGGCCAACTCAATCTGAGATCACAGTGAGGTGTCAATAAGGGCTGTGAATATAAACGATGAGTATAAAGCTTCTCCAGTCTGTGAAAACACAGGAGGGCACATACATTTTAATCCCCTGATTAAACGCATGTGTAAAGAACACAGGTGATTCCGAGCTACCCTATGTGTTCATTCTCCTAAAATATAGATAACACATAAATATGAAAATCATATTGGGATTTTGGGAGAAAAAAGAAAAGGGTAATCAAGAGATAGCTGAAACAGAGGGGAGAGAAAGGTCTTTAGAAACAAAGACACAGCAACAAAGACAAGGTACTGGAGCCTTGCTCAAGCTTACCGACCACATCGAGCATCAAGGATCATGCTCTTAGTCTTTAACATACTATTGTTTCTGTTTGTAATGTCACTGTCTTGGACTGTCAGACAAAAGCACTACCTACCAAAGTATTGTAGCTTTGGAAACAGTGGAAAATTACCTTTCACTCTTTGGAAACTTGTATGTCTGAAATCAAGTCTTCCGTGGAGATGAACTTTCTCTTTCTTTCTCTGTTTCTTTGTTTCTCTCTCTCTCTCTCTCTCTCTCTCTCTCTCTCTCTCTCTCTCTCTCTCTCTCTCTGTCTTTCTTTCTTTCTTTTGTTATTTCTTCTTTCTTTTTTATTGGAAATTTTATTTACATTTCAGATATTATCCCCTTACTCCATTTCACCCCTGCCCAGGAAACCCTAGCCCATCCCCCCTCCTCTTGCTTCTATGAGGATGTGCCCCCACTCATCCCCCCCAATCCCACCTCTCCACCTTCAAATTTCCCCACACTGGGAACTCAGCCTTCATGGGACCAAGGATCTCCTTTCCTATCTATGCCAACAAGGCCATCCTCCCCTACATATACAGCTGGAGTCATGAGTCCCTCTCTATGTGCTTCCAGGCTGGTGGTTTAGATCCTGGGAGCTCTGGTTGGTTGGTATTGTTGCTCTCCTCATGGGACCACAAACCCTTTCACGAGCTTAACTTTCTATAAGAAAAATTATTTCCTCCCTTTTCTACAGATTCTGTTGTGGAAGAAATGCTGAAGCACTTTGGATCATATAATGTCATTCCACCCCCTACTTCAGTTGTTTCATTGGCTCCCACCCCAACCTCAGATGTCTCTGTTTATTAACAGTTTTTGCCTTCATAAAAAGCATTTAATTATTGTCTTATGTTCTCCTATCACCATGTCAAAATCTCCCTACTTATAGAGAGATTTTGTTTCCAAATAAGGTCACATAGATTTTGCCAGAGCATGTTCTAGATGCTTCTGAATATTCTGTCTCCCACTAGCTCTCTGATCGAAGAGAGTGAAAGTGAGCATCACTGATGATGTCACTTTCTCAAAACTAGATGCAGAGACACTTGAAGAGCCATGTTTGCTCTCTCATTTTTAGAATGTGGGTTTTAGAAATTCTGCACATTTCTTTAGGCTGCAGTCGTAAGGAAGAAACCCTTTGGTAAATCATTAATTAGCATGGAGAGAAAGACATTTCATGAGCCACATACACTGAGTGTCCCAGTGTTCTTTTCTTTTGATTGTGATAATACACTCTAACCAAAGACTATTTAGAAGAGGAAAGTTGTTCTTGTTTGTTTGTTTTTTTGGGCCTTTAACTTCCAGGTCACTATTTCAATTGCAAAGTAAGAGCAAGAACTCATGTAAGAACTATAGCAGAAAATATGTAGTACTGCTGTTTGCTGGTTCACTCATGTCCCAATTATTTTCAGCTAGCATTTTTAATACAGTGGGGGACACCTGCCTAGGGTCAGTACCACCTACTGTAGGCTGGACACTTCTATTAATGATCAGTCATTAAAATGCCACAAAGAAATACGCAAAGCCCAATCTGAACCAGCTAAGTCTTAATTGTTGCTTCCTCTTCTCAGATGACATTGGATTATATCAAGTTGACAATCAAAATCAACCAGGACACTGCACATTTCTATTTCTGAATTTGACAGGGTCAGACTTCTGTGAATCAAATTTATGTTCTTTTGTTAAATAAAAAAAAAAGAGTCTGACAAAGAAGTGTTTGAAAATGAAGCTAATTTACCATTGAAAAACAGTGTGTTACAGTCAGTCTTTTTTTTTTTTTCATGAATGACTAAATCCTAAGAACTTTTTTCACAAGAAAAGTAAAATATCAGCTCAATCTTATAATACTATATAAGACTACTTCCTTATTGGTCATAGGAAATTGGGCATTTTGTAATTGGCTTATGTCAATTTATTTACTCAGTGGGACAGCCAAAGTGCAATCCAGACTATTTATGCCTCTGCTTTGTCCAGTGTAGAAAAGAAAGAACAAAACATTTATTAATTTCGTGGTCTATGACTCATTGACATCTGCTAAAGGACCTCATAATCCTATGTGTAGTTCCTTTTGTTTAGAGATATTATGTTATTATGGACTAAACACTATTCCCTTCATATTCACTTGCTAAGGTCTTAACCTCTAGTATTTTGGCCATGCACTGGAGGTAAAAGCTCTTAACTGTTATACTGAAAAGCTGTAGCTCAGTATGGCTACTATATTAATAAGAAAATATAAAAATATGTACAGTAAACTGGAAATTCCTGTGAGGACACAGCATGAAGATAGCTATAGCCCAAGGAGATGAGGTGAAGAAAAGCCAAATATGTTGACACCTTTATGCTGGTATTGCAACCTCCCAAATTGAAGTCATCTGAGACAGTTACCAGCTAAGAATGAGAAACACAAGAGTGGAGAAGCATACAAAATGATGACTGAAGTTGTGACTGTAAGGGTTTTAAAGTTCAATATTGATATGGATGTTCTATGAGAAGTATTATGTATGAGATGCCAGCACTTATGAATATTTAGTACTGGAAAGATATGCACATACTATGAAAATTCAAGGTAGAGAAATTAGTACAGTCTGAAATAGCTGCTCTAATGAAAGAACTAAACATACGGTGTGTGTGGACTATATAATTAGACACCTTCCCATATGACTGTTTTTTTTTAATTTTCTTATATTCACAAACTAGTACTTCCATGGCACAACAGAAATTTTATAGCACAGCAACAAAACTCTTCTCTGTCCCGCTGATAAATAATGTCAAGGGTATGTAGTAGCAGGGCAGTATTTCTTTGAATGCCAGTTTGTCTCTGAACAGGTCAGTCAAAGGCATAATCAAATTATTTTAAAAATTAGATTCTCATGTACAAAATAGAAAAGTACTTTAGACATGTGACTTTCTGATTAACCAAGATATATAGACAATTCAAATTGTTTACTGAAATGTTGTTAATTTTATTACCCTAAATTGTCAATTAAAATAACAGATATCATTGGTTTAGAAATGATTTAAAATGTAAGAAATAGCTCTAGAAATGTAGAGTTAGTGGGGTCCAGTGTCTGCTCCACTACAGGGCTCAGGCCACTCAGGGAGGCAGGATGCAGGAAGTTTGACTGTGCTTAACCCCAAAGAGTTGTCAGACTATGACAAACTGCAGGAACACCGCTGTGGGGCTTAGAGAGCTCAGTCTGAGGCCCTGGGGACGGCAGGAACTTGCCTCAGGAATCTCTGGGCCTGCAGGGAGGTTGGGGTTGCCTGGTTTTCAGGCTGTTGGTCACCCAGGCACCTCTGGGAGCCAACGAAGAGTGGGATCTAGCCAGGGGCCAAGAGGGGAAAGAGCTCAGGCTGAATCTGAGGGGATAATCCTTGGTTTGGTCAGAGGGCAGCTGACTTGGCTTGGAGGTTATGGCTTGGGACACAGAGAGGTCTTGGATGGGAGTTTAGACAGTGACAGCTCTTTAGGCGAAAGCCTTCTCCATTGCTCCCCATGGCAGATTCCAATGAAAAGAGGCACTCCATGGTTTTAAAGCATTTATTGTCATGGTGGAAAGTGGATGAGTAAAACCATAACCCATTTCTCAGAGAGGGTCTGAAATTAAACACCTTTTTCAGGGAGGAGGGTCTGGGAAGGGGAATTTATTGGCTAAGCCTCCAGGCCTTTAGGTACTTCATTAAAATGGAGATCTGCCTTGAGGCTACAGGACCACAGGTCAAGTTCTCTACCTGTGGAGGGACTTGGGGCTTTTCCCTTACATTATTGATGGCCACAAATCTACAGAGGGCTGCAGTACGGAGGGCTGTGGTCTTGTGCCAGGAGCCTGGTGTCAAGGAGCCTGGCAAAACGCCTTCTGTCCCTGTTCAGGGTGAACAGGGTTTCTAACCTTTGCTCAACCAGGAGCCAGGCTGCCTTTCATGGTCCTACAAACAAAGGTAGAAATGTTACATACTCAGAATTTTTCCTTTGAGCCCCAAAGAGCTCCTGGAAGAATCCAGAGCTTTTACATTTTTCTTTCTAGTAGAGCTCAGCACCTACCAAGGTGCACTGTTTTGAGTTAGGTTGAGCAGAATTGGGAGAGCAACTCCATCATTTAAGTGTTGATCATTTAAGTGTTGTTGCACTTTCTCTCTGGCTCTTCATTACCCTTTCTAGCCTCTGCTCAGGAACTTCAGTGATTCCAACAAAGTGAATCCAAATGACTAGTTTGAGGCTACTGAGAAACCTGACAAGGACACAAAACATTCTTTAACATTTCACTGAATACTCATCCTATTTGTTTTGTCTTTTACTACTTCTCACTTAGTTTTGATTTTCTATATTTATCTTTTATTTATCAATAGAAAGTTTTAAATGACAAAATTAATCCTCAATAAGGTTATGATAAAAATATGTCTGTTAGTAGATTTAATTGATGACTTAAAATTTACAGAAAATATAAGGAAGCTTGCCTGTAAATTGCTAATAGCCCTCATGCTTTCATCTCTACACCCAAACTTTGAGGTATTTTCTGTGACTATTAAACATGGAGTAACATATTACAAGAGTATAACACATCACTTCTCAGACCACTCTTACAGACCTGATATCACATTAAGACCAAGGCAATTTACTGAAGTTATTAAATCATTTAAATTATATTTTCTAACTTTTAAGGATCAAGTTAGAAAAAAGAGAAGTTAGTCAAGCATTTTATTGCTCAAATACGTATCATTGCAATGTTAGTTGTTCAGATGTTGTAAAACCTTCAAAGATTGACATGATTAATAATCAGCCATGTGGAGGTCAACTTGTTGCTTCCACAATGATAAAGAATAGGTCATAGGCAGTAACTTGTCCTGTTAATAAATCATGTTTGCCAAAACATGAGCCCTAAGAAAATAAGTCCATTTGTAAATCGTACAATTCACACCTCTTTTCCTTCCTTACAAATGTTGCTTCTATAGAGTATTATAAATGTGAATTTATTTCCTCAGATGATGGGATTAGAAGAGAGACATACTCAAGATTTATGAATAGATTCCTTGGGCTGAGTCCTGTGTGTTTCTATCTAACTATCCCCAGGATTAGGTTTGGAAGTTTCTAGTCTCTTTACAAGCTAATCTTCTGCAAGCCTAGACCTTGAAGGCTTGAGCTTCCAGCCCTATCTGATAATCTAGGCCTAGAATGTTTTAGCTTTTGAGACTGAGACTTACTGATGAATAAAGTCATCATTTTTAGCTCTTTCTGAAGTCTGGCTTGCTGAACTCAGTTATTCTGGCTCAAATTCTTCTCCAAGCTGGCTGATCCAAATTGGCTACTCTTGGCTACTGACTGAATTGTTCTGCTTAGAAAAAGTCTGCCTCTGAATCTCACTAACCACAGGAACAAACCAGAACTGCACAAACTCAACTAAACATACCTGTATTCAACTGAACTTCATTGAACTCACCTGAACTCTCTCCACTCTCTCCGAGCACTGTTCTTAGGTAGCTTTTCTGTGGTGTCTGTTGTTGGGATAGTAGGGCCTATTCTATCTCTGATGATTCTGTCAAATCTTTCTCTAATTTATCAATTTGTCTGCCTCTTAATTAGACATCATTGTTTGTGATTAAATATGTGTACTAATGGTGGGTCTGTATTCAACCAGAGGAATTACTATGGGCAAGTCTGTATTCTTACAGGATCAAATAGACAGAGCCTTAGATATAATCCCTTGCCAGAGTAGGCATGTTGCTGGATTAAAATTTCTCTACAGAATATTCTGTAATCTGCAGAAAAAAACACATGTCCCCACTACATAATAACATATAAATAGAAAACAAGAGTGCAAAAATATTGCTGACAGAGTCTTTACTTTTAAGGTACCATTCAAAAATATCTTCTACCATAGCGGAGGAGGAGCAATCTAGGTCAAGCAATATAACTGGAAATGTATTTTTAAAACAGCAACAACAAAATTAATAGGAAGCAGATGTGTGTATATTCTAAGAATTAATTTTTCTAAATATTTACTGAATACAATTTTGTGTCTGATATTAGACATGAACTTCACTTAACATGAAGAATATTTTGAACATACATGTTTTCTGGTCCCAATTAGTACAAATAATT
This sequence comes from Grammomys surdaster, assembly GCF_004785775.1. NCBI lineage: Eukaryota > Metazoa > Chordata > Mammalia > Rodentia > Muridae > Grammomys > Grammomys surdaster. The sequence goes on from NW_021604576.1 coordinate 13,811,716, forward strand.
AAAATTAGGTATTTTATTTTACTTTCCAACAATATTACTAGATTATAAGTGCCCGGACAGCTTTTTAATCAACACAAAGCAAGATCATTTAGGAAGAGAGAACTTCAATTAAGTTATTTTTTCCCATCCAATTCGCCTGTAGACAGATCTTTAGAAGCATTTCTTGATTAGCCATAGATGTGGAAGGGTCTAGCTCACTGAGGAGAGAACTTCCTCTGGGAAGGTAGTTCTGTATACAGGAATGAGACCGAGCAAGCTATGATTGAGTAAATCAGTAAGTAGCATTCCACCATTGCCTCTGTTTTAGTGCCTGACTCCAACTTGAGTCCCTATCATGACATTTCTTGGTGATTACCTGTATGGCTGTACTGGCAGCTTAAGTTTTAATATATAAGAAATTCGCAGTGTTATTGGTCTTGGTAGCATGAGAAATTATGCATTGAGGAAGTTATGGAGAGTAGCTGAAACTTACTAGGTGAATTTGTGTCCTCAGTTGAAGTGAAGACATCAAAAGTAACACATCATAGAAAAAGAATACGTTTTGGTAGTAGATTCAAGGTCCCTGAAAAGAATTTAGGAGGTCATTGATGAAGGTGCCATCTGTGGAGACAATATTGCAGAAGATGATGAGATAACTACTGTGGACAACTGTAGGTGTAGAATTCAGCTACCCTGAACCTACAAGACAAGTTACCTATACTGTCAATCAATAATAATGTTTATTGTTCCACCTAAACAAGGGGTCAATTGTGCTCTTTTTGTTTTTTGTTTTCTGTTTTGTGAAATTGACATAGAGCAATGTTATCTTGAAAAACGAAACTTCTGGATTTAGAAAACTTCTCTATCAGATTGTCTTGTAGACAATTTTCTAGTGTATTTTCTTGACTGGTTGATTGACTGAATGACTGATTGATTGATTAATGAATTAGCTGATTTAATTGGTTAATTAATTAATTGAATTGTTTAGAAGTACTCAGCTCTCTGGGGTATCATCATCTCTGGACAGATGGTCTTGGGTAGTATAAACTGAAGACTTAGAAAATCACGACATACAAGCCAGTAAGGATGTTCCTTCATAGCCTCTACATCAGTTTCTACCACCATGTTTCTGCCCTAACTTTCTTTTCTGATACACTTTAAAATAGCTGATGAAACAAACACTTTTGTTATCAGGTTAGTTTTGGTCATGATTTTTATCAGAACAATAGAAAGCAAAAAAGAATATCACATTCTTTATTGTTCAATATTGTCATGCTTTCTTGTTTGTGAATAAGTGTTACTTCACTATGGCTGTTTTCATCTTTATCAGAGAAATCTACCACATGACAAACATTTTTCATCCACACTTGCTACTAATTCTACATTTATTTGGCAAAGAATTTTCTTCCTTGAAATCTATGAGGAAAAAGTCAATGCAATCCTAGTGCATATCATGAATTTGCACATTTTTTATTAACTTGCAATCTAGAAAATAAGGACCATGTGTATTATCTTCCAAATATTTTCTACTCCACATGATATCTTAACAAAACTATTGAAATTCAAATGAGAAAGAAAATATTTATTCCTTTCATTATTTATATCAATGTCACTTGTAAGTCATCAGAAGTAAGTAAATTTATAGATTCTTTGAAGTGGACAAGAAGAAAGGAATATCTTGGAAGTAAAATATCTTTACTTTCACAGAGTAGCTATGCATTGGAGACTTCATATGTGAGAAAGTTGTCTTGTGGACAGTGTTGACACATGTCTTCATTTTAAAACAGCAATTTGATTGTCACCTGTTTTCTAGCATCAGAGTGCTATTTCTTTTTTTAATGGTCTTTGTTTGAGTGACAGTAGACATGACGGCTGTAAATAAAACTCTTTAACTCTAGTAAAGGTAAAATACTTCTTAGTCCCCTGGTATGCTTTGAATTCCACTGTTAACAGTCCAGTCAGTGCAGTGCTCCGTCATCTTCTCTGGGTGAAGAGACAAATGAAGAGACACTATGAAAGCATCACCACTTGTAAGTTACATAAGCACAAACTTAATTATTAATTTGGGGTAGGAAATTTGTCTTGTCCAAGCCACATTTGAGCATTGATAGAAATGTATTAAAATTCAATATGCCATTCAAACAGCAGTGTCTGATTCATAACGACCAGTTCACAGGAAGCAGTCCAGATTAGATTTATTTCTTTCAGTGAGGCTTTGGAAAAAATAGAACATTCTAGACTGATAATACAGGATAAGTTAAAGTATAAGGGATAGAGCTATTTAACATATTTCTTTATCATAGGTGTTCAGTACCCAGCAGGTCTCATACTTTGAGAACCCCAGAAGAAAAGCATTAAATGTATTATTCATACAAATAAATTTGGGTACATAAAACTATTGGTATCTGAGCATGATGGAACTATTTCTAAAGTTAAAATTCCCAGAAGCCAACCAGATATCAACCTTGAAAGCAGGGATATAACTGAAGTACAATGTACTAGCATTCTTCTACATCACTTGCGCATCTCAAGTATTTCCCATATTAATTTCTTTGTGTCAAAATTATCTTTTGGTCTTTCTTTTTTATTAGATATTTTATTTATTCATATTTTAAATGTTACCCCCCCTTTCCAGTTTCCCTTCCACAAACTCCCTATTCCATCCCTTCCTATGCTTCACTCCTTTACATTTTGGGTTTTACTGGCCCACAGATAGAAAATACCACAAGCAAACACTTAATGGACTTATTACAGTCCTAGCTCCACTGCTGAGAAACTAAATTATAGCAAAAAAAATGAGATCTATAATTCTAAGAGTTATATAATTTCAGACATTAGGTGAGAAACATTTTGACAGTCTGTGTGTTATACAAATTTTGTACTTGCAGATAGATAACCAAAAAATAATATTAGTTGTACACACTATGTTTGTCATAATATCAAAACACATTTTGTTCTAAGCTGAGTAGCAAATTTGGGGAGAATCATAACTTACAGAAGAGGGTCAACAGGTTCCTCATTTTTTCATAATATAAATGCTACTCTTTTTTACATCAAGGAATTATTCCTTTAGAGGACGTTAAACCATTTTGTTAGAATATGCTTTGAATAAGTACTTGGTGTTTGATTATTTAACACAAATGATAAAGTCTGGCATTTATGGAATCATCTTCCTAATAGTGACCATTTTATAAAACATGTTTGCCTTTGCATGTCTCAATATCTCACACACATCACAGCCCCTTTTGAAAATATAGGAATTTTCAATTAACATATTTATTTGTGCATCAAACACATTGCAGTACAAAAGATTTGTGAGAATGCTATGTACTGCCTTATAAGTCTTTTAATAGAGGGTACAGAGTCTGAAGAAGTCTCCTCAAGACTTTGCATTCAGAGTTTTCTCCTTAAATGAGTTAATCCTCTAGGTTACTCCTCAATTTCTATTGTTGTGTGCATTCTACTCATCTCTTTGTTGCTTCTTCTCCACATTCTAATTGCAAAAACAACGTGGCGAAGAGAATAAATAGGAACCTACTAGGAGCTGTACAAGTTACTCAGGCTGCCACATAAGCAGTCAATAATAATGAAAATAAAAAAAAATAATAAGACCTCCTTTGTACTGATTTACATGATTCAATTGTCAGCAAAGCTAAAATCTCCTAAAATTTTCAATGTATTCAAATATCAAATAAGGACAAATCTGGCTAGAAAAAAAAAGTGGCTTAAACGTATAAACATGAAGCAATCAGAGCTTATGAAAATAGCTAATAAGAAAACTGATCTGTTTGTATGGTACAGAAAGTGGAAATGATTTATTTCCCATCATACAAATCAAGGCTTAATAATTGGATTTGACACAAATAAATGTATGACATTATTTCAGGGGACATTGGGTTGTACAGAGTAATTTAAGTGGAAATGTTAATTTCTGTTAAGAAACGAATTTATCAAACTAGTAAATGGAAATATATTTGTGTTTTAAAAAAAAGAAGTGTAGCCAACTTCCTGGGGCAAATGAGGTCATGGTCCTTTAATAATCTGCTACAACCAAGTTTTTAGAGCAACAAAATTCATTACTACTTTCTAAACTTATCCTTATACCCACAGATAAGTGCAGCTACCACCTCACATCAAAGAAGCCTTTCTTTACAGCAAATGGAAACCATCTTCCAGAATATTACAGATACATACCATGCAAATCATAAAGAATCCAAAGTCATCTATATTAGAGCTCCCATGCCTCTGGCTCAGAGAACATCTGGGAAGAGAGTGGAGAAAGATTGTAAGATACAAAATAGCTGAAATCTGTGGTAAAACAAACTCTCCTAGAAATGACGGCATAAGAAAAGATGGAACAAGGACAATATCAAAGGACATATTTACGTGGAAGGAGGTAATTTTTTTCAAGGTCCCACTCTTGCCACTAAAGAAGATGTGGGCAATTAATGAACGCTTGGAGAAGGAGCTGTGTTCCATTAATATCTTTTATATGAAGAGTAGTCCGACCTGAGTCTAAATACACACAACAAAAACTGAACTGGCTATGCATGAGAGTATGGGAGCGTGAGTGTGCGTGCATATGCACACGCACCTGAGTATACGTGTGCAAACACACACACACACGAGCACATGTGAAAGGAGCAATTAAGTTTAAAGAAAGGATGGGGCATGGAAGGAGAGGAAAGAAAGGGGTGGGGAAATGATATTTTATTTTAATTAAAATCATATTTTAGACTTCCCTTCGGCCTCTGCCTGGTCCCTTGGACTGGAGCAGACACAGAGTAGGTCTGCTCCTGTCCTGTGGAGAAACTGAATCCTGAGTCATCCAGGAGCCACTGCACTCAGAGCAGCTGGTAAGAACTCCATCTCACTCCCTAAGCCCCAGAAATACATCTGGGAGCCAGGGACATCCTGGGCACAGCAGCTACCCAAACCCCGCCCCTCCGGAACTCCACTTCCCTTTGGCCCCTGCCTGGTCCCTTGGACTGGAGCAGACACAGAGTCGGTCTGCTCCTGTCCTGTGGAGAAACTGAATCCTGAGTCATCCAGGAGCCACAGCACTCAGAGCAGCTGGTAAGAACTCCATCTCACTCCCTAAGCCCCAGAAATACATCTGGGAGCCAGGGACATCTAGGGCACAGCAGCTACCCAAACCCTGCCCCTCCGGAATTCCACTTCCCTTCGGCCCCTGCCTGGTCCCTGGGACTGGAGCAGACACAGAGTAGGTCTGCTCCTGTCCTGTGGAGAAACTGAATCCTGAGTCATCGAGAAGCCACTACACTCAGAGCAGCTGAAACTGAATTCTGAGTCATCAGGGACCCACTGCACTCAGAACAGCTGGAGCCACTGCACTCAGAGCAGCTGACACAGAGTTGGTCTGCTCCTGTCCTGTGGAGAAACTGAATCCTGAGTCATCTAGGAGCCACTGCACTCAGAGCAGCTGAAACTGAATCCTGAGTCATCGAGAACCCACTGCACTCAGAGCAGCCGAGGAGCCACTGCACTCAGAACAGAAGGATTACCAGATCCAAGAGGTGGCCTGAGTCCCAGGAGTTCTTCCACCCGGGAGATTAGGGGCATAAGACCACAGAGACCTCTGGACTCCGAGGAGCTCTGCAATAAGCAAGATAACTGGAAATACAGATTCCAATCTTACACAGAGAGGGCAGGTACCACTAGAGTTACCCAGATGGCGAAAGGCAAGCGCAAGAACATAAGCAACAGAAACCAAAGTTTATTGGCATCATCAGTGCCCAGTTCTCCCAATATAGCAAGCCCTGAACACCCTATCACACCTGAAAAGCAGGATTCAGAATTAAAATCACTTCTCATGATGATGATAGAGGATTATAAGAAGGAATTAAGTAACTCCCTTAAAGAAATACAGGAGAGTACAAGTAAACAGATAGAAGCCCTTAAAGAGGAATCACAGAAATCCCTTAAAGAAATGCAAGAAAACACAAAGAAGGAATTAAACAAAAACATTCAGGATCTGAAACTGGAAATAGAAACAATAAAGAAAGTTCAAAGGGAGACAACCATGGAGATAGAAAACCTAAGAAAGAGATCAGGAGTCACAGACGCAAGCATCACCAACCGAATACAAGAGATAGAAGAGAGAATCTCAAATGCAGAAGATACGGTGGAAAATATTGACACAGTTGTCAAAGAAAATGAAAAAAGCAAAAAACTCCTAACTCAAAACATCCAGGAAATCCAGGACACAATGAGAAGACCAAACCTAAGGATAATAGGTATAGATGAGAATGAAGATTCCCAACTTAAAGGGCCAGTAAATATCTTCAACAAAATCATTGAGGAAAATTTCCCTAACCTAAAGAACAAGATGCCCATAAACATACAAGAAGCCTACAGAACACCAAATAGACTAGACCAGAAAAGAAATACCTCCCGTCACATAATAATCAAAACATCAGATGCACAAAACAAAGAAAAAATACTAAAAGCAGTAAGGGAAAAAGGTCAAGTAACATATAAAGGCAGACCTATAAGAATTACACCAGACTTCTCACCAGAGACTATAAAAGCCAGAAGAGCCTGGACGGACATCATAGAGACCCTAAGAGAACACAATTGCCAGCCCAGATTACTATACCCAGCAAAACTCTCAATCAATATAGATGGTGAAACCAAGATATTCCATGACAAAACCAAATTTGCACAATATCTTCCCACAAACCCAGCACTTCAAAGGATAATGGATGGAAAACGCCAACACAAGGAGGGAAACTACAACCTAGAAAAAGCAAGGAAGTAATCTTCCAACAACCCCAAAAGAAGATAACTATACAAACATAACTTTACCTCTAATAACAAAAATAACAGGAAGCCACAATCATTTTTCCTTAATATCTCTTAACATCAATGGTCTCAATTCCCCAATAAAAAGACGCAGACTAGCAGACTGGATACACAAACAAGACCAAGAATTTTGCTGCATACAAGAAACACACCTCAGTGACAAAGACAGACACTACCTCAGAACAAAAGGGTGGAAAACAATTTTCCAAGCCAATGGTCCCAAGAAACAAGCTGGAGTAGCCATTCTAATATCAAATAAAATCGACTTCCATACAAAATTAATCAAAAAAGATAAGGAAGGACACTTCATACTCATCAAAGGAAAAAGCTACCAAGGTGAACTCTCAATTCTGAACATCTATGCCCCAAATGCAAGGGCACCTACATACATAAAAGAAACTTTACTAAAGCTCAAAACACACATTACACCTCACACAATAATAGTGGGGGATTTCAACACCCCACTCTCAGCAATGGACAGATCATGGAAACAGAAACTAAACCGAGACACTTTGACATTAACAGAAGTTATGAACCGAATGGACTTAACAGACATCTATAGAACATTTCATCCTAAAACAAAAGAATATACCTTTTTCTCAGCACCTCATGGTACCTTCTCCAAAATAGACCATATAATTGGTCACAAAACAAGCCTCTACAGATACAAAAAGATTGAAATAATCCCTTGCCTCTTATCAGATCACCATGGAATAAGACTGGTCTTTAATAATGACAAAACCAATGGAAAACACATGTGCACATGGAAACTGAACAACTCTCTACTCAATGATGACTTGGTCAAGGAAGAAATAAAGAAAGAAATTAAAGACTTTTTAGATTTCAATGAAAATGAGGACACATCATACCAAAACTTGTGGGACTCCATGAAGGCAGTGCTAAGAGGAAAACTCATAGCTCTAAGTGCCTACAAAAAGAAACTGGAAAGAGCACACACTAACAAGTTGACTGCACAACTAAAAGCCCTAGAACAAAAAGAAGCAAATACACCCAGGAGGAGTAGAAGGCAGGAAATAATCAAACTCAGGGCTGAAATCAACCAAATAGAAACTGAAAGAACAATACAAAATATCAATAAAACCAGGAGTTGGTTCTTTGAGAAAATCAACAAGATAGATAAACCGTTAGCCAGATTAACCAGAGGGCACAGAGAGAGTATCCAAATTAATAAAATCAGAACTGAAAAGGGAGACATAACAACAGAAACGGAAGAAATTAAAAAAATCATCAGATCCTACTACAAAGGCCTATACTCAACAAAACTGGAGAACCTGGATGAAATGGACAATTTCCTAGACAGATACCAGGTACCAAAATTAAACCAGGAGCAGATAAACCATCTAAATAGTCCCATAACCCCTCAGGAAATAGCAGCAGTCATTAAAAGTCTCCCCACTAAAAAAAGCCCAGGACCAGATGGTTTTAGTGCTGAATTCTATCAGACCTTCAAGGAAGACCTAATACCAATTCTCTTCAAACTATTCCACAAAATAGAGACAGAAGGAACACTACCCAATTCGTTCTATGAAGCTACAATTACACTCATTCCCAAACCCCACAAGGACCCAACAAAGAAAGAGAACTTCAGACCAATCTCCCTTATGAACATCGATGCAAAAATACTCAATAAAATTCTAGCAAACCGAATCCAAGACCACATCAAAACAATCATCCATCATGATCAAGTAGGTTTTATCCCAGGAATGCAGGGTTGGTTCAATATTCGGAAATCCATCAATGTAATCCACTATATAAACAAACTTAAAGAAAAAAACCATATGATTATCTCACTAGATGCTGAGAAAGCATTTGACAAAATTCAACATCCCTTCATGATAAAAGTCTTGGAAAGATCAGGAATTCAAGGCCCCTACCTAAACATAGTAAAAGCAATTTACAGCAAACCAGTAGCCAACATCAAGCTAAATGGAGAGAAACTTGAAGCAATCCCACTAAGATCAGGGACTAGACAAGGCTGCCCACTCTCCCCCTACCTATTCAATATAGTACTGGAAGTCTTAGCCAGAGCAATTAGACAACAAAAAGAAGTCAAAGGGATACAAATAGGAAAGGAAGAAGTCAAAATATCGCTATTTGCAGATGATATGATAGTATACTTAAGAGACCCCCAAACTTCCACCAGAGAACTCCTAAACCTGATAAACAACTTCAGCAAAGTGGCTGGTTATAAAATCAACTCAAACAAATCAGTAGCCTTCCTCTACATGAAAGATAAACAGACTGAAAAAGAAATTAGGGAAATGACACCCTTCACAATAGTTGCAAATAATATAAAATACCTTGGTGTGAATCTAACCAAGCAAGTGAAAGACCTGTATGACAAGAACTTCAAGTCTCTGAAGAAAGAAATTGAAGAAGATCTCAGAAGATGGAAAGATCTCCCATGCTCATGGATTGGCAGGATTAATATAATAAAAATGGCCATCTTGCCAAAAGCAATCTACAGATTCAATGCAATCCCCATTAAAATCCCAACTCAATTCTTCACAGAGTTAGAAAAGGAAATTCTCAAATTCATATGGAATAACAAAAAACCTAGGATAGCGAAAACTATTCTCAACAATAAAAGAACTTCGGGAGGAATCACCATCCCTGACCTCAAGCTGTACTAAAGAGCAATAGTGATAAAAACTACCTGGTATTGGTACAGAGACAGGCAGGAAGATCAATGGAATAGAATTGAAGACCCAGAAATGAACCCACACTCCTATGGTCACTTGATCTTTGACAAAGGAGCTAAAACTGTCCAGTGGAAAAAGGACAGCATTTTCAACAAATGGTGCTGGTTCAACTGGAGGACAACATGTAGAAGAATGAAAATTGATCCATTCTTATCCCCTTGTACAAAGCTCAAATCTAAGTGGATAAAGGACCTCCACATAAAACCAGATACACTGAAACTAATAGAAGAGAAGGTGGGGAAAAGCCTCGAATACTTGGGCACAGGGGAAAAGTTCCTGAACAGAACTCCAATGGCATATGCTCTAAGATCGAGAATTGACAAATGGGACTTCATAAAATTGCAAAGTTTCTGTAAGGCAAAGGACACTGTCAATAGGACAAAACGACAACCAACAAATTGGGAAAAGATCTTTACCAATCCTTCATCTGATAGAGGGCTAATATCCAATATATACAAAGAACTCAAGAAATTAGACTCCAGGCAACCAAATTACCCTATTAAAAAATGGGGTATAGAGCTTAACAAAGAATTTTCAACAGAAGAAACTCGAATGGCCGAGAAGCACCTAAAGAAATGCTCGGCATCCTTAGTCATCAGGGAAATGCAAATCAAAACAACCCTGAGATTCCATCTCACACCAGTCAGAATGGCTAAGATTAAAAACTCAGGTGATAGTAGATGCTGGCGAGGGTGTGGAGAAAGAGGAACACTTCTCCATTGTTGGTGGGACTGCAAGATGGTACAACCACTTTGGAAATCAGTGTGGCGGTTCCTCAGAAAATTGGACATAGCATTACCCGAGGATCCAGCTATACCACTCCTAGGCATATACCCAGAAGGTGCTCGAACATATAATAAGGACATATGCTCAACTATGTTCATAGCAGCCTTATTTATAATAGCCAGGAGCTGGAAAGAACCCAGATGTCCTTCAACTGAGGAATGGATTAAAAAAATGTGGTATATTTACACAATGGAGTATTACTCAGCTATTAAAAACAATGAATTTGAGAGGTTCCTAGGTAAATGGATGGAACTAGAAATTATCATACTGAGTGAGGTAAGCCAATCACAAAAGAACACACATGGTATTCACTCACTGATTATTGGATATTAGCCCAGAACCTTAAAATGCCCAAGATGCAACTCACAGTCCACATGAAGTCCATAAAGAATGAAGACCAAGTGGGGGTGATTCGGTCCTTCTTAGAAGGAGCAACAAAATACTCAAGGGAGCAAATATGGAGACAAAGCGAGGGACAAAATCTGAAGGAGGGGCCGTCTGAAGACCTTTCCACCTGAGTATCCATCCCATGTGCAGTCACCAAAGGTAGATGCTGATGTGGAAGTCAGGAAGTGCATGCTGATAAGAGCCTGATATGGATGTCTCCTCAGAGGTCTTCAAGAGTCTGACATATTCAGAGGCAGATGCTCACAACTAGCCATTGAAGTGATCATGGGGTTCTCAATGGAGGAGTTAGAGTGAAGACTGAAGGAGCTGAAAGGATTTGTGGCCCCATGAGGAGAGCAACAATACCAACCAACCACAGCTCCCAGGGTCTAAACCACCAGCCTGGGAGCACTTATGGAGGGATCCAGGGCCTTAGCTGAATATATAAGAGTGGAGGGCCCTGCTGGGCACAGGTGGAAGATGAGATCCTTGACCTCATGAAGGCTGGACGCCCCAGGGGGTGGGAGTTTTGAGGGTGGGGAGGTGGGAGTGGGGGGGTAGATAGAGGTTACATCCACAAAGAAGAAGGAGGGGTGTGAGGGGATTGGGGGTTCCTGGGTGGGTGGGGGATGGGGTAAGGGGACAACATATGAAATGTAAATAAAACATCCAATAAAAAAATTAAAAAAAAAATTATATTTTAAAAATTCAATAATATACTTTTGAGTTTAAAAGTTCAAAGTAGCCTGTAGAGGGTAGGGAGAAAAATATTTAAATCTAAATGCAATGAGCTACTCCACCTAGGCTACAACTAGCAAAATACAGATAAAATTTGTATTGTCAGTTTTATAATCCTATTGGTCTATGTCTTAACCCCAATTTACTGTAAGCATTTAAGCATGAAGGGGCTAAGGGTTTCTTGAATACGTTAGTTAGAAAGTTACTTCTGTCAGTACCTTACAGTGTAATTTGCCTTGGGAACGTAAGAAGGACTTTGGTGACATTAGGTGCCAAGTGTTAGACATGATCTTAAAAGGAAAAAAGTAAGAATATGTTAATTTGTCTTCTTTTGAGAAATATATACAATATTGTATGGCTTAATTTGATTTAAACCTTGGCTATTCAAAATCGTGAAAGGAATTTATTTAGAATTATGTCCCAATGTAGCAAATAAGACTTTGGATTTGGTCAGTCAGTAGAGGGCCCTGGAGCAGCTATTAGAGGCTGAAAAGGGGTTGATTTTCCTACATACAAAATGCTTTTTCTGTCTTGCCTTTATTCCTGCCTCAGAGCAATCCAGCACTGAATGGAGGTTGGTAGGGTAGGGGTAGGTGTAGGTGGACACTTTTCCTAGCTGTAAACCCAGAATACTCTGTTCCAGTAACACCTTGTCAGGGATCTTATCTGTCAATCCTGAACTGCTCAGCCCAACAATCATGCCATATAGCCCACTGACTGTCATACTGTGCTGGCCTTCTAGCTGTAGCCAGTCTGGGCCTCCGAGGGTTCATCTCTCTCAGGCGTTGCAGTGACTAAGAAGAGCTGCAAGCCTCCAGGTGGTGGCTCTAACTCTCCATTGATGACTTGACTAGGCTCAGATCTGGGAGACTGTTCTATACCTGCTCCATTACTTTTATCAGATCGAACTTGAGCTACCCAACCGAATTATCTGTAGCTGTGTTTTCTTCCATAATTTAAGCTGGCTTTTGCAATGGGGCTCCCTTCAAAGTCAGTACTTTTTCTCTATCCCGTGGTAAGTTTCAGAGTTCTCTTTGCTTTATTCTAGTAAACGAGTACGCTAGAGCTCCTCTAAATTGATGTGTACAATGTTAATTCAAGTATCCAACAGTTCATAAACACATAGGATCATCTATCAGCAAAGGCCATTAACAAGTCAAAGGTCAGGATTTTCACAGACCTTGCTCTCATAGGTACTCACTGCCCAGCAGGTCTCAAACTTCCAGACTCCCAGAAGAAAAGCATTTAACATATTATTTATGTAAAAAAAATGGGTACATAAATTATTGGTATCTGAGTATAACGAAATATTCCTAAAGTTAAAATTCTCGAAAGCCAACCAAATATCAACCTTGAAAGCAGGGAAGCAACTGAACTACAATGTACTATCTTTCTTCTGCATCACTTGCACATCTCATGAATCTCCAATATTAATTTCCTTGTGTCAAAATTATCTCCTGTTTTCTATCTTTCATTTATGCTTATACCAATGTGGTAAGTTAGTTACTAATTTTGGGGACTGTACATATTAAATGTTTTCAATGTAAACGAACTTTGAGTCTTAAAAATATATTTAGAATATTTTTCATAATTCTAAATATTATCAGAAGTTAGCCTCATGACAATTCAAAGTTAAGAGAATTTAGAAAAAGAGTTCTGGACAGCTGGTAGCTAGGTTTATGTCTAAACCCAAAAGTCATTTTAGACTAAAGCAAGTAAAAAAAGGAACAAGTGTGAAATCTGCAAAACATGTTCTTGTTTTTATGTTAAAAACTTTTCTTTGAACTATTTTGCTATATTTTGAATATTCAAATTATTTTAAAATATTCATTAAGGAAAAGGATTGGCTACTTTAAAATTCTATGAGCTTAAAAATGAGAAATGGGAAAATGCTAAAACCGGAGAGAGAAGAAGCAAAATGTATTTCACACATGTCCTAAGAGGCAGGTGGGGAATTCAAAAGCCACACGATCATCAGGAAATGCATTCTGGACGCTTTCCGATAAGGCAAAGCAGCCATCCATTCGGACTAGACCCAGGCTGCTTTGCTGGCCTTTGAGTTTTATTTATTTTGCGCCAGCAAATGCTAAAAAGCAAAACTTGGGATGAAAAGGCCATTTTTTGTCTGTGAATTTCAGATTTCTTCAATTCTTGGAAAGCAAAACAGAAGAATCTCTGAGTACAGGTTTTCTGGTAAGTAGCTGTGAAAAGTTATGATCCCTTCATAACTGGATGAAGAGAGACCAGGATAAAGCCTCTTTGGTGTTGCAGAGAGATGAAAGGTAGAGATCATCTACCCTAGAAATTCCCCCGAGGGAGGAGGTCCTGCTTAGACTTTACTGGCAAAGAATCAAACAGTTTCAGAAAGTGAAAACACTACCTAAAAGCAGGAGACCATAACTCTATCCAGAGAAGGAATTGATGATAGGAGAGATTGTTTTATATTTCGTAAGCACATTTACATAGTGACTCCTTTAGCAACAAGCTGATAGAAGCTGTTCCTGTAGATCTGCAGGTCACTGTTGTCTTTCTAAACCCCTGATTATATCAGAAGGAATATGCATTAGAGAGAGTGATTCCTACCCTAGGGAAGCAGTTTACAGCTGAAACATGCAACTATCCAGACTGGCTTTGTTGAAATTGTTGAATGCTTGAAATGTCAGAAAAGGCCTACATACCAGACTTCAGAGCCTGCCATTATGGCTATGTATTGCATAAACATTTTAGAGCTCATTTTAATTATTACAATTCCTGGTTTTTAAATTTAGAACACAATATGCTTGAAAGTGTTTTCTTGGCTATTAAAAGTTTTGTCGATGAAGTCTAATGCATGAAATATTAAACTGCAGGTTTGATGAGTTCATATACATGCACACACCTACACAGACACCTACACACACACACACACACACACGCACACACACATACACATTATATATGTACCTCATCATAACTTGTGAATTTATTCTCTGGATTATGACCACTCTGTTTGTTTGCTGTTGTCATTTAGCTATGGTTTTTAAAGGAAGGTCACCTGTAAAATTTACAGGCATAACTTTTATGGTTTGAAAGAATTATAGCTTCATTTTTAAGTATTATGTAATCTAGTTTTGCATTTAGTGATATTTCCTTCAATGAAAACTGTCTTCTAAAACCTTTCTTAACTGGACCATCATCAATAATGGGAAATGAGATATGATCCTCATTGTAGGGCATATCTTTCTATAATAAGTGTTATTCTCACATGTTTATGATATATAGCTTTCTCACAATTTCTGTAGTTTTCTATAAATTAAGACATTTACAAATAATGTAATTTTACATAAATATATGTAAAAATTCTTTCTAAAGAAGGCATTATACTTCCTGGCTTACCTCTTCTGAAATGAACTTTGTTACTTAATTCATCTTACTTATGGTACTATTTTACCTTTTCTTCCTTCTAGCCTCTTTAGCACACTCTTGCATTTTCAATTATTCCTCTCAAATGAAAAGTCAAAAAGAAGAATATTGACTCTCATCAATTTCAACAATAGCATATCTCTTACACTCCTAAAAGCTATTATTAATTACATATTGACATTCTACATCTTTTTAATCAGCTGCACAGTACATGAGACTACTGTATTATATTTCACGTGAACATGTATATAGGCAGTCACCTCTCTTACTATTCATATAGAAATATTTTTTTCACAGAGTGCATGCTTCCCTTATTTTATGTTCTTTTTATCTATTAGATTTTAATTCACTTTAAATATAAATTCTGATGTTTCAGCTCTTCCAACCTGTTTAGATATTTACAGATTTAATAAAAAGGCTATATTTGTTCATTGAAAAATACTATAGTGAGGTGAAAGACATGTCACTGTGTATTTGTAGATACCTCTCAGTTTGTTGATACTATATCTATTTTTCTTGTGATCAATAGAAATATCTGGGTTTAAGCTGCTATTATACATGTACAGACTCTTCTACTGAGTTTTATAAGTGGTACTCATTTGGCTTGTTTATTTATTGAGCTACAAACTTTTTGGTAAGAAAAAAATGTTCATCTGTGTTTTACACAGGATATAAAATCCTTAAAAGGTCTTTTGGGGTGAAAGAAACTAAAATTCTAAATAAAGTGAGTATACTTATCAATTTACATATAATAGTATGAAATTAGAGGATTCTAAATTGTTACCTTTGAAAAATATGTCATGGAAGTCAAATTATCCAAACATGCATCTCTTTGGAAAAGCACTTAAACAGACTCCGGGGAAGCCACAGAGAGTACAATAAAATTTCTTTGCTTTTTCACAAATAGGATTGAGTATTGAAAATAAATCGTAAAATGTGAGAAGCACTCATTCAATAATCCAATTTGACATTATTCTAGAAATAAGATTAGATGTATATGCATATATATATATATATATATATATATATATATATATATAATAAAATACTTGACAAAGGAAGAGTTGATTTTGGTTCTTTTTTTTTTTTTCTGTGTTTTTTCGAGACAGGGTTTCTCTGTGTCGTCCTGGCTGTCCTGGAACTCACTCTGTAGACCAGGCTGACCTCGAACACAGAAATCTGCCTGCCTCTCCCTCCCAAGTGCTGGGATTAAAGGCGCGCATCACCACCGCCTGGCTGATTTTGGTTCTTAAGTTGAGAGTAACATGATAGGAAATCATGATAGCAAGAGCATGGGGTGAATGATCAGGTAACTTCTGTAGGATAGAGTGATAAAATTCTGGTCACTGGTTTCCTTTCTTTTGTTCACTATGATACTTTGTGGGAGCACTGATGTGGATGCCATATTCTGAGTGAGTTAAATATTTCTGTAAATGTTTTAATAGATACATCCAAAGGCATATTGCTATGGTGATTCTAACTTAAGTAGAGTTGACAATAATGTCTACCACAACTCTAGGCCAAAGTTGCTCAACCCATTTGTCATGACCAAATGATATGAGTTGCGTATCACATATACTGCATATGATGTGTCTACATTGCAATTCATAATAGTAGCAAGATTACAGTCAGGAAGCAGCAATTAAAAAAATTTAAGGTCTAGGGTCACCACAATATTAGAAATATTAATGCTAGGAGATAGTAATTTGTTGAACAAAATCTTTGTACCTGTGTGACAGAGAAGCACATTTGAGTTTTTGTAAAAGCAATACCACAGCAAAAGATAAAGTTATCTCTGAGTCAAGAATTGAGGAGAGTGAATTGTCTTATGGTTGGTAAAGTAAGTTTCGATCCTTGTGGATGTGAAAGATTTAAACAATGATCGGACCAGCATTTCAGA
Source organism: Grammomys surdaster (assembly GCF_004785775.1). NCBI lineage: Eukaryota > Metazoa > Chordata > Mammalia > Rodentia > Muridae > Grammomys > Grammomys surdaster. The sequence continues at coordinate 13,828,456 of NW_021604576.1, forward strand.
GGTCCTGTTCCTGTACCTCTCTGCTGTGTTATCTTGTAATTATCTGCTCTTTCCATGTAAAAACGGGAGGTGTGGATCCATTCAGAAGGCTCATGTAATAGGGTAAGAGGAATCTACACATTAGAGGTAGAAAATTCAGTACTTACAGAATTGCCTTCATTTGGAGCTAGAGCGAGAGCTCAGTTGGTAAAGTTCTTCCTTTACAAGCAGTAGCACAGTGATAGATTACCAGTTTAAGAAAGGTAAGCATCCTAGCCTGGGAAGAGGAAAGTCAGATTTATCCCTGGAATTCTTTAGCCAATCTAATCAGGTTATCTGTTGAGATTCAGGACACTGAGAACTTATCTCTAAAAAGAAGGTAAATGATGTGGTACAAGAGATATTTAGACCCTATATACACACACCTACATGTTCAAAAAACAAGAAAATTCACACATAAAATTGCGCACACATACATATAGACATATATTATTAACAGATCAACCAAACATTATTAATTCTTATCAATTAAAGTAATCACATATCTCTCAAGAGAGATATAAATAATATTCTAACAACAGCTTTTAAATATTACGAGAGGGAACACAGTTATTGATGAGAAGCATTCCAGTGAACATTTGAAATATTACAGAGTTGCTCAGATGTTTACATACGTTATGGGAAGTAATAAGTAAGATTATACCTCTCAAGGCTTTATTTTCTCTCAGAGTCTATTTCACACAAACTGGTTGGACAGTTCAAAGAACCCTTATATGAGAATTACTGGGAACTATCCAAACTATCTGGGAACTGTAAATAAATTTGTAGCTTTTAGTTCATCTTCTTTTGTACTTAATGATTAATTTAATATGTATTTTTAATTGTTCTGTTGTGTTTACCACAATATTTTTATGTTTTTTGGAGGGGAAATTTCACATGATGCACCCTAATCCCACTCATTTCCAAGTCTTTCCAAGTTTGACCCCACTTTTATAATCCTGCCAAAGGAAAATTAAAAAATAAAATTAAAAATTTACAAAGTAAACAAGCAAGCAAACAAACAAGGAGACCATCTTGCCCACTCCTCTGGGCAAGGACCTGCTCTTTTCTCAGTCACAGGTTCTCACGTTCTACACAGCTATTCAGTCTCAAGTTTCATCTTGATCATTCCATTTGGCTCTTTCCACCTCTTCATCCCTTACTTTACTTCATAGTGGCGATAGAAGCTGCAATGTGTCACAGAGTATGCCATTTGGCCCAAACATCTATATTTGCAAATGTTCATTGCCATGTATTTTTGAGCTGGTTCAAAGACTTTGGCTTCTGCTACACCATCAATACAGGATGCTCCCCCAAATTCCTCTTGGATATCCCACTGTTGCCCAGTGACACGGAACTCCTGTGGGTACAGTTGTACCATATGCATGTACTTCAGCACCTCATGGATGGGGTAGATATTGTGATAAGCCAACGAAAAGGCCTGGATCTAGGCTTGGGTGGTAGCTGAGTTGGTCATCCAAGATCTCCGATAGGCCCCCGCATTGCTGAACAGCGGCCAGTTAGGGGCGAAGCCAGCTTTCTCATGGCTACAACATCACAGGTAATGTCAGCTCCATATGGACCTTATGCATCAACAAGGATTCAGGTAGCAGTGTAGACCACAGACATCAACATAGCCTTCAGTGGTAATAATACAGGTCATACCTATCAACGGAGTATCTGACCATATCTGTTTCACCTACCCAGTCACAGCTCTTAGCAGCTGCACAAACCTTGGGCCTCCTTATAGTCTTCAGATGGCTACACATGCCCCTCACACCAACACCCCTCCATCCCCTCTCTAGGGGAAAATATTTGAGGACATCATCAAGTCATCAGTCAGAAACATTGGTCATTTATCTCTGCATGGATTTTAGGATTCATCATGGCCTGGGGCAAAAACATGGACCACAGATACCAACATGGCCTCTGGTGACATCATAGACCATAGTGGTCCTTCCATGAAAGCTGATCCTGGAAGTGAATTTCTTCTCATCTCTGGCCTTCATTGTTGCCCAGAGCCAGGGAGATCCCACAGATTCCATGCCAAGCAGCATGTGCCTAGGCAGAGGCTTTATCTGCATAAATACCACTGTGCCTACAATACTGAGCAACAAGAGCATGTTGACTTCACTTGATTCTTACCTATCACTGCAATCCCTCACTTGCCCAGTTCTGCTTTCCTTCACAGGCCACAGACTGCTCATTTTATTTTCACCTCTTCATCACGTATTTGATCAGTGTACCTGTGATCCTGTACCACAGGGCAGGGGCAGCCTTGGTGTCTCATAGCTGTTCTGCCATCAATATGTATTTTACTATACCCACTTCCTTAGTTGTTATAGTTAATCTATCTCTGTGCAGCTAAACTGGGGGCGTAATTTTAGACATAACCTTAAGTACTACAGGAAGCTATCCTCGGGAACATTTGATCAAGTAAAAGACAACATAGTTAACTAACACTGAATATTTACTGAACATGTGTAAACAGTATGAAAACCTAAATGCAGGGAGCTTCGTTTTATCTTTGGAACCAATCTATTAAGTAAATGTTATTATCTCTCAGTTTTTAAATATACTATCAACCTTAAAAATCACTATAATTTGATCAGGATGACACAGGGTGACTTAAAGACATTAAAGGATTTTCATTTTAAACGAGATGAATGCTCTGTTTTAGGTTTTAAATACAGATCAAATAAACAATATACTATTATTTTTGAACTTTAGTAAAATGTGTTCGACAAACGAATTTTCTGCCTTCAGCTTGTACATGTGATGCTTTACTATACCTTAAAATAGTCCCTCATTCAAGCCAATCATAATAATTTATCATAGTTACTATCTTTTGTTCTCATGGTTGTAGTGAGACTATAAGGACCTAGTTGGCTAGTAACATTCTAGTATAAAATTCATAATTAGAGTGCCTGGAGATATGAGGTTTCCAGAATCCAATCATATGAAACTTCAGTTATGTATTTCAAATCAACATCACTCCATTTTTCTGTCTTCCCCATTTCTGCATTCATAAGCTAACCTCAATTTTAAAAACTGAAGAAGAAGAAAGAAAGAGAATGGGAAGGATTGTGGAGGGAAAAAAGGAAAATCAAAATATTGTTTTGAACAGATTTTTGAATAAGTACATCTATCTATTCATATATTAGATGTATATAAGATCCTAAAATTTGGTGGGTATGTTTTGTCTCAACCAGAATTTGAACTCAGGGTAGACCAGTACTCACCATTCATGGAAACTGTTAGACCCAACTAAGTATTTTATCGCCTTTTGAAGTAGTTACTTGATTTTCTAAAAGTAGAACAACTTCAGATATTATTTTTCTAATTGAAAACAATTTCTTAAAGTAATATATTACATAGTAAAGGATTATATAAATCCAAAGAAAAGATATTATTCTAATCAAAATTATAAGGAAGAAAAATGCCTGGATTATTCACCAATAGCAGAGGATATCGGCTGGCACATTCAGCCTTTACAAGGAGTCTCTAAGGAACCAAAAGACATGGAGAAGCATCATTTGAAAATATTTGAGAAAAATATCATTGGAACAATTTATTGTCTGTGATATCATAAAGGCTAATGAAATATATCTTATGATTAATTCACCTAAAATACTCATCAAGAGGTTTACCACTGTTATGTTTATAATGATGCTAAAATTAATAAAGCTTAAATCTTGAGCTCAGGTAGCATAATTTGATTGAGAGTTTTTTTTTTAAACAGTGTATCTAGGGTTATAGATTCAGCATGCTAAGTGTGTAATGGAATAGATGGAACATTAAAAGGAGACAGGAGGTTCTAAATCATATAATTATAACTTGAATAATCTTCTGAATCCTAGGAAAGATCAAACCCAGGACCTTGTACATGATAGGCAGGGACTCAGCCACAGAGCTGCTGCAGCCCCTCAAGATAGGATCTAGAAAAACTTACATAATTAAGGACAAGGAATACAAAGGAAGGGAGGACATTCTGAAAAGGCAATTATCTTATTACCCTAATGAGTAGTTATTTGAAGAGATGAATCAATTTACATTCTCTAAGAGTTTTTTAATCTTTTCTGATTTGTTGAACTTAAATTCATTATTATGATAAGTTCTTCATTTTCTGATTGAAAGATAAATGTCTCTGAGATGAAAGTATAAAGAAACTAAATATATAATTTTTTTTACTTATTTTGGTTTTTTATATTAGGCCATATTTTATTTTCTGAATTAAAAAAAAATCCAGTTCTACATCTTAGTCCTAGGTTTAAAAAAGATCTAGATAACTAGAATGCATAGGTCTATTACTCTCAGAAAAAATCAGAGAAATTTCATATGTATCTCCAGAGAATTGAATTTATCAGGATTAGTGTGAATTTATAGTTTTTAAGTGATTCGTATTTTTATTTACTTCATCCTGACATTATAGTTATTTTATAACTATTTCTGCTCAAATAATCATTTCACATCCTACAAAAGAATGTGAAATAAACTAAGCAATTTTTAATTATCAGGAGCTTATATGTTGCTTTGTATATTTGTATTAACATTTCTGAAGAGTAGGAAATTCTAGGTCTTGCTACAACCAAAATAATTGAAATAATTGATTACTAAATAGCTAATTCAATTTCCCAGTATTCTACTGATGTAAGGGATTACAAGAAAGGTAGAAACAAATGCCAAATTAACAATACAAAAGAATATTTTTAAATCATGAGAAAACACATGTAGCAATGTTAGCCACTTAAAAATGCATAAGGGTCATATGCTGAATTGACTTATCACTTGGCAAGCAACAATGCTTAGAATTGCCATCTAAGAAAAACCATTTGTAAGTGGAGGAGATAACAATTGCATACACAGGAGAGAAAAAAAAGAGGAGTTCACAAGTGGATGTGCTATGGATGAATCACTTTTTTTTTAAAGCCAAGGCATTTCAAATTCTAAGACAAGAACTAGAGTTATTGCCTTTGGTTGGATATTTTTATATTAATGCTGACTTACTGTTTATAAATTTTCCTTTAACTTGACATAAATGTATGGACTACAAACTAAGAACTCAGAGTATTTTGTCTTGTTCACAGGCATCTAGCTGATTTATCTATGAGCGCTAGCTATGCCTACCCTGACAGCATGTGCTGTAATGATCAATGTGAATGAGATGTGTTTTCTGACCAACCTGATATAAAACGCTAGAAAGTAAGACATTGCAGAAGGGTAAGTCATTTTTACTTCTGTTGGGAAAAAATACACTTTACTTCCTTTGACCTTTTACTGTTCTCTTGTGGTTAGTCATCACATCATCTGATTCTATAAAAAACAATCACTCCAAAGTGGCCAAAATAAACTGAGGTATCAAGGAGAGAATGGATGGGTTCAGCAACACAAGCTACACAGCAGAAGAGGAAACTTCAGACTCTTACTATTATGTGTCCTTTGTCTAAAGTTGTCATTGTATCAATTTTTAAATAAATATTTAATGCCAATTCATTATTTCTGCCAAGGTCTGAGTTTGTCATGTCAGACATATTCCCATATTTCACCCATAACCAAATACCCATATAGATAAAAATGAATAAATATGCTATTCTGCTCCCATTAACCCAAATTACTGTAAAAATGTGGCATTAAAAAGACTTTGAGTTCAAGGTCAACGAGCTTATCTTTTTCACTTCCTTTGGTGACTGTGCAATATAACATACTGTTTATATATCTCCATAGAAATTTAATTACTCTGTTAACACAATGATGTATCCTTTTCCAGAAGTATAAAAATGTAGAACTCTTGTTACTTACATAACATTAATCATGATTTTAGACACAGTGGTTTGATAGTTCATAATTCTGCTCCAAAATAAATCAACATAAATAACTTTTCTACATTTAAATGTTCAGGTATGGCATTGTGTGTAACTCAGATGAAGCATATGACAAACCTGAACAAGGTTGGGCTCAATCACTAGCAAAAGAGACAAATAAACAATCCATATTTAAATATAAAATATATCTACCAACCAAAGTTTTACAAGTACCAGGCATTGTAGAAAAGTTGGAAATATTTAATTTCCAAAGCCATTCTGTTCTTTAGGTATTATTACCATGTAAATTTCAGATGTGGATACTGAGAAAAAGCTTTTGAAAAATGAAACCATGGAAAGCTAAATAATTAGATTTAGAAACTCAATACCCTACTCCAGATCCAGCATTTCATCTCAAGAAACAATAAACTTTATTTATAGAAATTTGAGTATCCTCTGATAATGATGTTAAATGTGAAAAGAATATCATTTATGATTCTCAGATAAAAGTGACAGATATAATACATTATTTTATATGCAAAGTAGTTGATCAAGAACCTCTCTTAATCATCATAAAGGTGGTTCAAGTCTCAGGTGTGGTAGCCCTAAGCACTCCAGGACACCTGATGTTTGAACTTTCTCTGTCTCTCTGTCTCTGTCTCTGTCTGTCTCTGTCTCTCTCTCTGTCTCTCTCTCTCTCTCTCTCTCTCTCTCTCTCCTCCCCCTCTCTCTTCTTCCCATCATTCTTTTCCAGGGTGTCACCATGTTGGCCAAATCTGTGTTAAATGCACCATCTTCCTGTCTCAGCCTCCTGAATGCCACATTCAGTGCCTCTAATCACCTTAAAACCACAATATTATCATACATTCCAAGAAAAACTATGGAATCTTGTGTCATGTTTTACAGGGATCAAATACAATGGTACAAGTAAAATACCCAATAGCATAATACTAACTTTCTACCTCCAGTTTCATTGGCAAATTTTTGCAGTATTCTGTCAGTTTAAAACCAACACCACTAATAATCAAGAATACAAAATTATATCATTTACCTTCTAAGGTAATCTAATTCTACCTGTCTCTATAAAGTTACAATCTGATCTTTACATGCAGGCATCCTGGCATGAACACATACTTAAACACTTGCATACACACATATCATACACAAGTATATATTGCAATAAATAAAAATGTTTTACTGAGACAATATTTGTGCTTGATAAACTCTCAATATTGATGATGGATTTCTGAATTATTTTCCACAGTTTGTCATTATTTTTCCTTTTAATTTTTAAACTGCTTAAGTATTTCAAATAGACCTTTAATTTAGCACCATGATTTCCATATGTCTTATAATATTTTATACTGGACAGTGTTATGTCTAGAAGCTTATTTTTTCATTCTGATGTAGCTGACTTTCTTTATGAAACCTTTACTGGTTGAAGATTCCAAATGCTAATCATAGTTTTGACCTGTGTTCTCAGAATAAGTTTATTTATACATTAATCCTTTATTCAGATATTTATCTTATTTATTTGGGATTCTAAAGGCTGATACCTTCCTAATTTGAGGCACCAGCATTAGCCTAAATATCTGACGATCATGCTTCTATAGAACAATCATGTTCAGTTCTTAGAACTGGATTGCCATGACTCTGGCTCCAACTTGGAATCACATTCAGTGAGTGTTGTCAGGATAAGCTGCTTGAAACTCATTTTTCTGTGAAAATACACATGCATGCACTCACACACATGTGCACATACACACATGCACACTCACACACACATGCACACACACACATGCACATACATGCAAGCACGTACACACATGCACACACATACACTCACACAGGCAGACATGCACACACACACACATATACACACTATTGCTGCATAGCTTCATATTTCTACAGATACATGACATTTTGAGGTAAATTTTCTCATCATAGCAAATATCACTTTCAGGTCAAACTACTTCCTTGACACTTGTCAATTTCCAAATATTTAGAACAAATATAACCAATTTCAATAAACAGAGGTTCAAAAATATTTCAAGAGGCAAATAGAAATACTGTGTTATTGAATTATAAATAAAACACAATATAATTAACATATTTTGAATAAAATTGCTATCTTATAACATAAAGTAGTAGAATATTGAAGGCAAAGCATTGATTTATAAACACTTAGTGCTTATTACAGTTTAAGGTAAATAAACAATTTAGAAATAATAAGAGTTTTATACTGTTTTTAGAAATATATATGCTTTTTGCTAATACTAAATAATGATCTTTCATTTTAATATTTATTCTAAAATATATGGTATTAATATATTACTAATGTATTAATAATATATTAATACTATATATACACATACATTTCAATTTATCTGTATTTCATATTATAATAAAGTAATTTATGTACATTCTACTATAATCATGAAAATAAATAAATTCAATTTAGTATAATCAAATGAGGTCAGAGATAAAGAGAAATTAGTAACTTACATGCAGATGATACTTCATAATGCGGCTTATCTGGGGAATATTTTACATTAGAAGCTTTCATTGCTCTAGAGGTCTGAAATAACATGAAAATATATTTCTTGATTATAAAGTAATTACAATTTTTCAGCACCATGGAAACACTTTACTGAAAATGTGGAAATGAGAGGGAATTGAACTACTTATAGCATGTACCCAAGTACTTGTAAATTATCAAAAGGCAATCACAGATTCCAAATAATCAACCAAGTAAGAAAGTTTATGAATAATATAATAAGTAAATATAATTATTGAGATGATACCATTTATCAAAATAAGTGTGACAATGCATATTTTATAATAATAAAATGGTAATGTGCATTGAAATATTTCAAACGCATGTTTTAGTAAAACTGAGGAGTTCTAGAATGGGAAACAGACATCCACATGCCCGAAAGAAATGTGATGATGCAGTTTGAACCAGGGATGAGTTTTGCTAGTGTAAAAAATTAGAACTCATGCAGCTTTATACTTTGAGTTTTACTTTTTAAATTTTGTATTTATGTCATCAGTTTAAGAGTGGATGTTTTTCTTAAGTATTAATGTCATTGTTTTGGCATTGTGTAGCGTTTTCTACATTAGCATAATTTTAAGCCATTAGTTCAACTACAGAAAAACCATAAATTAGCTCTAAAATTAAAAAAAAACAAAGAAGCAAAGAAAAAAAAGGATGAAATGGGATGTTTGAAATTTAGAAGTCCATTAAATTGTCTGGTATATGAATTAAAAATATTTTATGCAGAAATTGCAAAAGGAAAGTGTTCCCTATGTAGAATAACAAGCCCATTTAAATTGTAACTTATTTATACATTTACAAAATAATTTAAATTCTGAGATTCAGACAAAACTTTAGCATCATCCCATAGTATTTTACTTAAAACTTTTTTCTTGGAGAATCTTCCTGTACTTTAAAATGATCATATTGTGTAGAGCATGGAAGCAGGAAGAAAGTAAGAATGAGGATATATGTGTTGTAAATGGCTTAAGAACACTACTATAAGTTTTCACATTCCTTGTGTAGCATAATCTTTATATCTATAATTTTTTATATTTAATAACTTATTCATATTTATTTTATGTGCATTGATGGCCTGTCTGCATTCATGTCTGTGGGAGGGTGTCTTGAAGTTACAGACAGTGGTAAACTGTATTACACTTGCTCGAATTTGAACCCGAGTCCTCTGAAAGAGCAGCCAGTGCTCCTATCTGATGAACCATTTCTCCAGTTCTATAAATTATTTGATATTTCAAAGTTGCTATGATAATTGGTCTTAATGGTTGTTCACACCAAAACATAAAATGACCACTATGTTAGTAATGGTAGTATTAATTAATTTCAGTATTTGTAGAATGTGTGACCTTGTCACATAATACCTATAAATATATATACAGCTTTAATACTTGGAGTGTCTCAATAAATTTAGAGGATATATCACAAAATACTACATACAGAAGATTTCCAAATAATTAATCTAATTATTCCTCTTCCTATATTGTATCATGGACAACAAGTACTAAATTCTTTAAGCTGAATTTGGAAAGGAGAAAAAGAAGATTTAATGAGAATCTGAACAAGCACTACCATGGTGAAAAAAATCTATCCTCAACAGTCTAGAGCCATCCTACTTCTATGCGCCATGATATGGCACACTGGGAATAGCATTTTAGCTCTACAATCTTCTGTTTAGCGGTCTCTAATTCACCTGTGTAATGGGAAAAACTTATGGATCTTGATTTATCTGTGTCAAAAAAGTTATATTCCAATGAGTTTTGCAGGCAAATGGATGAAACTAGAAAATATCATCTTGAGTGAGGTAACTCAGACCCAGAAGGACATGCATGAACTGTAGGAACAACAATGGACAAGTGTCTGAGGAAAAGAAGGTCTACCTCAAGGAGAGGTACCAAGGCCTGAGGCAATGTAGTGCCCACAAAAGGGACTTATCAAGACTGCCCCCCAAAAGACCCAACAAGCAGCTGAAAGAATCAGATGCAGATATTTGCACCCAACCAATGGACAGAAGCTGCTGACTCCTGTGTTTGAATTAGGGAAAAGCTGTAAGAAGCTAAGGAGGAGAATGACCCTGTAGGAGGATCAGCAGTCTCAATTAACCTGGACCGCTGATATCTGTTAGACACTGAACCAATAACCAGGCAGCATACACTAGCTGATATGAGGCCCCCAACACATATACAGCAGGGGATTGCTGGGTCTGGGTTCATTCAGAGAAGATACACCTAACCCTCAAGACACTGGAGGATCCAGGGAGAGGGCAGGTCTGGTGGGGTGAGGGTGGGGACATCCTTGTGGAGACAAGGGGTTAGGGGAGGGAATAGGTTTGGGATGTGGAATAGTCAGAGAGTGGACAGGGAAGAGGATAAAATCTGGAGTGTAAAAAAAAGATTAATTTAAAAATAATAATAAAATAATGATGATGATGATGATGACATATTATATATGACATATTATGAAGGAGAAAATAAAAATTCAGATTTTTTAAGATATAGCATTGTGGGTTTGTTTATTTGATCATTATCTATCAATATTTACCCATCTTATGTTATATAAATCCTTATTCTATTATCTAAACCAATAAAAGAATAGAAAGAAACATCCAGATGTTAAGAACAGTGCTAGTAGTCTTTTTTAAAATATGTATACTAACACCAAATCTTGGGTCTCAGTGGAAAAACATTGAAACAGATGGCTATAAGCTAATGTAAACAGGCAGCTTTTGTGGAAATTTACAAGCCTGAGTAGTCATAGACCTTGTAAATAGGTAGCCTGGGGAGACAATACCAACTTAGATAAGGACAAGCAAGTCATAGGCAGAGTCATAGTGACTTGTCCCCTGAACCTTTACCCAGCCAATACCCAGTTCTGATGATATTTGTATTACCCCTGAACACCCATACTCCAGTGTCATTCCCTTCCCCACATCCTGCCTTTCTGTGTCTATAACCGTTGTGTGAATGAATTAAGATTTGAGAAAAAATAAATTATAAAAAAAAATTTAAATCTGGAGACAGACTGGAAGAAAAATACAAAGAACACTAAAGGATTTTCCTAATTTTGTGGCAATTGTTGTCTGACATTTTTTCATTTGCTCAGTATATTGAATATGTAATTTGGTATATAGACCTAGCTCCCTATCAAGAACATTCAAATTAAAATAGTGCATTAAGGTAGTTTTATCTCAAAATTATTTAGCATAATTTACCTCAGATTCTAAAATTTATTTTCAGAATTACAAACATCTCCTGTATGGCCTTCATCTAATTGCCTGCAGCATGGCGAGTTTTACTTCTTGCTGCAATAGACAAAGATTTAATCAGAACAGCAGCTGGATACTGCTTCTGAGTTTTGAAATTCTTGATGATGAATATCCAAATATAACAGGACTATTACTGGGGCTTCAGCGGTCTGTTCTGCTATTACACAGTCTGTGCCTTTAGTGTATTTTCTGCATACTATGAGAAGAGGGAAATTCAAATAGAATAAAATATTAATGTATAAAATAATAATATAGGCAGAAAGCTTACAGTTTCCAAAGACAGGAGTAATGAGATCCCTCAAGTTAAGTGTCTGGAAAAAAGAAACAAAGCAGTGTATGATATACTTTAAAACAAAACTTCCTGTTGTAAGCATCTCAAACATTGGAGATGTGTCATTGTAGGAAAATGTTTAATTAGTTAGGACAAGTAGCCTCCTGATTAGACTCTAATACTTCGACAAAACTATCCAGTCTTCAATTGCTTGTTCTTTATCTGGGGTTCTTTAGAAGTAGGTTGTTGAGGGAAAGACTGAGTGATGAATGTAGTATGAGGAGGGAGAAGATTCACAGATTTACATGATCAACTGTCCATTGTCTGTGGAAGATGCTGATGTCCTCTATGCTTCTCTGATCTAGATCACTTATGGTAGTGATCAGCAATTGGAGAATTAAAGAATTTCCCTGGAGCAAAGCTTTTTTTTTTTAATTTTCAATTTTCTGCTACCCCTCCCACTTAGATCTACTCCATGTCTGTCTCTCATTAGAAGTTAAATGGGCTTCTAAAGTATAATAAGAAAATACAACACATGACATTTGACAAAGCAAATGAAAAAAAGTGAAAAAAGTGACTGAGAGAAGGCATAAAAATCAGAGACTCTGGTAAGCATAGAATGATAAAATCCTGCTTTAAAAAAAGGGTCTTCAAATGTTTCAATCCCACTTTTAGCCTACTGTCCAAATGTAGGGGAGAAAAGATGGTAAATAGGACAAGGGGGGGTAAACCTATTTAGAAGTACTTCCTTGGGGATGATTTCAAATTTCTTTTGTCAGGATACCAGCAGTCCAACTCAGTAGTGTCAGGATGGCATGAGTCAACGGCACGAGTGAGTGAGAGTGACCAGGACCAGCTGGGAGACGTTCTCTGTTGTGCCTCTTTCATGGAAGACAAGATCAGCAAAAATGAAGACACAAGATCAACAAAGCCTTAAAAAAAGGAGCAACAAAATACTCAAGGGAGCAAATATGGAGACAAAGCGAGGGATAAAAACTGAAGGAGGGGCCGTCTGAAGACCTTTCCACTTGAGTATCCATCCCATGTGCAGTCACCAAAGGTAGATGCTGATGTGGAAGTCAGGAAGTGCATGCTGATAAGAGCCTGATATGGATGTCTCCTCAGAGGTCTTCAAGAGTCTGACATATTCAGAGGCAGATGCTCACAACTAGCCATTCAACTGATCATGGGTTTCTCAATAGAGGAGTTAGAGTGAAGACTGAAGGAGCTGAAAGGATTTGCGGCACCATGAGGAGAACAATAATACCAATCAACCACAGCTCCCAGGGTCTAAACCACCAGCCTGCGAGCATTTGGGGGGGGGGGATCCAGGGCTTCAACTGAATATGTAAGAGTGGAGGGCCCTGCTGGGCATAGGTGGAAGAAGAGAACCTTGACCTCATGAAGGCTGGATGCCCCAGGGGGTGGGAATTTTGAGGGTGGGGAGGTGGGAGTGGGGGGGAGTAGATGGAGGTTACATCCACAGAGAAGAAGGAGGAGGGGTGAGGGGATTGGGGGTTCCCGGGTGGGTGGGGCATGGGGTAAGGGGACAACATAGGAAATGTAAATAAAACATCCAATAAAAAAAAAAAGCTAGCTATTCAGGTGTGTCATCACTGTCCATTGAGTTCTATTTATAGTCTCTCTAAACATCACATGTCTTCCCACAGGACACTTATCACATGAGTCAGCATCACATGACCCAACCGAACACTTACATTTCAGATCCACTTGTTCACACACTCACGAACCCCATAAAAACACTAAATTGTAAGCCATAATATGAGTTTGTGTGTGTGTGTGTGTGAATCTATATATCTCTATTATCTATATATCTATATACCTATATATTTCTATATATCTACCTATCTACCTATCTGTACATGCATATATCTATATATCCATATCTCTCTATATACATATATATGTCTTTGTATATCTCTGTATATATCTATCTCTATCTGCATATCTGTATATCCAAATACATGTATCTATATATAGAATACCTCTATCCATATGTATCTACACACATACACTGAGAGAGAGAGAGAGAGAGACAGAGACAGAGACAGAGACAGAGACAGAGTCAGAGAGACAGAGCGCTGATGCAGAGCATTGCAGGCCCTGTATTTGCTCCTGTAGTCTCTGTGAGTTCAAATGAGCTTTGATCATGCTGATTTAAAGGGCCTTGTTTTTTTTAGTGTCCTCCATTACCTCTAGCTCTTTCCATCTGTTTTATAAAGTTTTCTACGACCTGAGATCCAAGGTTTTATAAAAGTCTCCCATTTAGGGAAAGTGTTCCTAAGTCACTTAGTCTTTGCTAATGTCTGGTTATGGGTCTCTTATTTTTCCCATCTGTTGCGGAAAAAAAAAAAGCTTCTCTGATGATGCTTGAGCAAGGCACTGATCTATGAGTTAGCAGCATATCCTGAGGAGTCATTTCATCACTATTTTTCTTTCTTTTGTTCTTACTTCCGTTCTTTCTTTTTTCAGAATGGTAGTATACGGTTTTACTCTAGGACATTGGGCTATCTACTCTCAGTTTCTTATTCACCCAAGTGGACCTTAAATCAAATAAAATATTTATTGGTTACTACCACAATCTTTGTGCCACTATAGTCCCATATCTTGCAGGCAGGACACCACTATTTATCATTTATCAATGGTTTCTGACTGACTTGGTGTTCATTTCTCTTCTGGTAGAATGAACAGATACCTTCTTATACTAAAGATACTGGCTTATTAGAGGATGAATGCTGTATGTAGGCATTGTTCCATGTTCAACAAATGAGTAGTATATATGTTGTCTTCAGAAGTAGTGCATTTCTCTCAGTTTGTGGAAAGAAACCTTATCTTTTGTAACAGCCTGTGTTGCTTGGGAATTTTCATTGAAGTCTTTTAACCAACAACTCAATTAAATGTAATCTAATCTGAGCAGTATTAGTATTATTTGGTGACAAGTCATCCCAGTTGGAGCTTTATTCCCCTGTTATTTGCTGATTTCACTTAGATTACCTTCATGTGTTTATATATTAGGAAGCTTCTACTGTATTAGGTTTCTATAGTATTTGTTAAATGACTCTCTCTCTCTCTCTCTCTCTCCCTCTCTCTCTCTTGCTGTATGTGTGCATTCCCTGATCTCTCTCTTCCCTACTTCTCCTCTTTTGACCCTCTCATTCAAGGCCTCTGATTCAACCAAATTATCTATTCTATCTCCCTCTCCTAAGGAGATATGTCACCTCTATCCCTTACTCTATACCTATCTTCTGTAACCATATGTATTGTAGTTTGGTTAACATTTACGTAACAGTTAATATTCACATATAAACAGATATTTGTCTTTAGAATACCTCCTTCAAGATGATATTTTCCAAGTTCCATCTATTTGCCTGTAAATTTCATGACTTAATTTTTTTAACTACTGAATAATACCCCATTGTTTTAATGTGCCATATTTTCTTTATCCATTGTTCTGTTGAGCGACATCTAGGTTATTTCCAGTTTCTGGCTGTTATGAATAGAAGAGCATGAATATGGTGGAGCAAGTGGTAGGATGAAAGAAACCTCCTT
Organism: Grammomys surdaster; assembly: GCF_004785775.1. Taxonomy (NCBI): domain Eukaryota; kingdom Metazoa; phylum Chordata; class Mammalia; order Rodentia; family Muridae; genus Grammomys; species Grammomys surdaster. Next base: position 13,843,932 of record NW_021604576.1, read on the forward strand.
TGGGTATATGCCCTAGAGGGATATAGCTTGATTTTGATATAGGTAAGTTCCCTTCTTTCTGAGGAACTGTCGCATTGATTTTCATAGTGGGTGTATGAGATTTCATTCCCACCAGCAATGGATTAGTATTCCTTTTACTCTACATTCACAACAGCACAGGAAGTCCCTTTTTAAAATAGATATTAGCCATGTCAGTGGATATAAGATGAAATTTCAAAGTAGAGTTGTTTTACATTACCCTTATGCCTAAGGTTGTTGAACATTTTGAAAGGTTTTCAGCCATTTGAGCTTCCTCTTTTAAATTTTCTGTGTACATCTGTATCCCAATTATAATGTAATTGTTTGTTTTCTTCATACTGTTTTTGAGCCCTTTATATATTAGCCTTCTATCAGATGTAAAGTTGTTAAAAAATCTCCCATTCTGTAGGCTGCCACTTTGTCCAATTGACTGTATCTCTTGCCATACATAAACTTTTATCGGCATGAAGTCCAACTGTGATGGTTTTCATGAAAATGTTTCCTAAAAGAGGGAAAACATTTTTATTTTACTATGATATTTGTCCGAAATACAATCAAATATCAGCTTAAAACTTTCTGAGGTTCATTAATTTGGCTTGTATAATGGTAAAAGCGTTTCAATTAGGAATTTTTTGTTGCTTTGGTTTTTTTTGTGATATCTTAACTGCATCATTTTTCTCTTCCCTCTTCATCTTCCAAATTCTTCTATATACCACCCCTTACTTTCTTTCAAATCCATAGCCTTTCTTTTTATTAAGAGTTGTTACATATATATGTGTATATGAATTCAATATGTATATGCATATATTTAGCTATATCTTCTATGCCTATATATATAGTTTACACACATATACATATGCATATATATGTGTATATATATGTATATATATATACACACATATATATATATATATATATTCCTGCTCAGATAATATTACTTGTATTTATGTACAGGATTTTTACACTTTGATTATTGTAAACACAGTCAAAAACTATAAGTAGTATAGGAATAATCATTGTGCTAGAATTCTCCAGAAACAGAAAAGTCTTCCATGTCATATCATAACCCAGATGAGGGTAATCACTCATGCAGAAAAATCAGCTCCTTACAGCCATGTTCTGTCCTCAAACAAACTCATCTTTAAGTCACCTTGGGAAGCCAGAAAAAAAAGAGAGAATCAACAAAATCACATTTTGACAAAGAACCACTTAATTATGTATAACCTTTGCCCTTTGCCACAATTCTTCTTTGGCTTAGGTCAGTACCACAGAAAGACCTATTGAAGGTCTTCTTTAATTTTTCTTCTTTCCATTGTGGCAATATATGAATGATTACCTTCTGTGGATTTTACCATCACTATTGAGTTGGCTAATGGGTAGCCAAGGCTGGTTTGAGTTGCAGCCACAGCCTAGGTTTTATACAAAAACAAAAACAAACAAAAAAATCCCTATTAATATGGATATGAAATTATAAAGAAAATAAAACTAGTGGTAACATTTTTAAATTATATGATTGCTTGATAGGGACTTTAATCATAAAAAGGTGGGCCTCCCCACTGCCTCAGAATAGTGCTGAGATTTCATAGTACATACCCACTTGCTGTGACTACAATGTCCAAGATGTTCTCTGTGCATCTAAATATCTGGTGAACTAAACCTGGAGTCAAATAAATATCTGTACTTCTAGTGAATGAAAGATACCTAACCAAGAAAGCGACAGGGCTATTTGTCTCTTATTTTGTTGTTTTGTGTGTTTGTTTGTTAGTCTTCTACTTCATTCATTTGATAGGCCTGACAACACCAGAAACTAGAGACTGTCTACTTCTAAGCAAGATTTCAAATTCTTTATATAATTTAGCTTTTTATTTCATCGATTGATAATTTATTGGTTGTTTTATTTATTTACATTCAAATTTTATCACCCTTCCTGGATTGACAAAATAGGATATACCCAACTCTCACCAGAAGTGAGAAGAAAGGGAGGCTAGCTAAAAGATCAGTGCAGAGAGACAGAAGAGAGAGGAATGATACAGGATTTTTTCTATTTTATTGGATATTTTATTTTTTTTGCATTTCAACTGTTATCTTCTTTCCTGGTTTCCCCTCCTCAAAAACCCTATCCCATCGTGCCTCCTGATTCTTCTCTGAGAGTGCTCCCCCACCCACCCATGCACTTTGATCTCACTGCACTAGCATTCCCCTACATTGGGGCATTGAGCCTTCAGGGGACCAAGGGCCTCCCCTCCTATTGATGCCAGAGAAGACCATCCTCTGCTACATATGCAGGAAGGACAAAGTTTTACAGGGTCAGTTTACACAGAGAGAGAACAAGCTAGAAGCAGGTGAAGACAGAATAAGCCAGAATTTGAGAAGGAGCCAGAAGATTAGAACATATTTCCAAAATTATTATGAAGCTATGCAGAGCAATTATGTAAGTAACTGAGTAAACATAGATTGAATCAGTCAGTTCGGTGGAGTTAGAGACAGAACAGCTGAGTGCTTAGCTGCGCTAGAGTTCAGAAAGAGCTAGAAAAGATAATCTTATTCGGCATTAAGTCTCAGAGTGTGAAAATATTTTAGGACTCAACTAAATTTTTCGGAGGCTAGAAGCTTCCAGGACATGGCCTTGGTTAGCAGATAGAGGCAGTAAGTCTCATTGAAAACAATTATATTGGAAGAATAAAAAAATACTTCTACACACTTGTAGGAGGTCACTGTTAAATCCCACAGCTGAGAGAGAGAGAGTAAATGGTCGTTGAAGTCTTTATGGTCCCTAGCACTATAAGAACATACATTACATAATCAACTGAACACAAACTATTAATGGATTCTTGAGCTCATCTGAGATACCATCTGATTTAATTATAGTAGAAGTAGTTAATAGAAATTTTCAAGGCAGACTCAATCCATTCTTGAAAGATGAATTCATTTTAAAATATATATACATGTAGCCTTTTATTCAAGTCGTCTTCTAATCATTTATATTTGAGCATTGAGCTTACAGTCATCAATTTAAATGATTAACATTACCATGGTAAGACTTCTACTTTGGGGAAAAATTATGCTGAAAAATGTTGCATTATTGTTATGGACATTTTATGATAATTCTGATGTTCTGTACAGAATACTATATATTCTCAGACCTGAAAGGAAAATCAGAAAAGAATGACTACAATTTCCCATTTCAAAGATGTAAAAATTCCAAAGTTAATATTTCCTAACCAAGATCATCAAACTTGCAAGGGCATAAAAAATAAATAAATAAATAAATAAATAAATAAATAGATAAATAATTGGAGGGAGGGAGGGAGGGAGGGAGGGAGTGTGAGGCGCGCATGTAATCGTCTCGCCAGCAAGAACGCACACGCACACACACATATCAGAATCCTTCCGTATGAACACGTTTATTCCCAAAAACAAAATGGTGGAAGAAGACGCCCAGGCCCGGGAAAGCACTGCTTATATACCCTTAGAGCGGTGTATTCACCTCTGATTGGCTGCTTACTCGTTGCGCGCCAAAACGCCGTGGGATGGGCTTTAACTTTGGCGGGCTTTTACCCTGGCACATGCGCAATTTACTTGTTTACTAGGAAGAATCCCAGATGCCAGGCAAACGCGGCTTCCTACAAGGGAGGAAGGAAGGAAGGAAGGAAGGAAGGAAGGAAGGAAGGAAGGAAGGAGAAATAAAGAAAACATTCTTCATGCACAAATATTTGAAAAAATATATAAAAATAAATTGGAACAAAGCATAAAATAAATGAATTAATAGAATTATTCTAAAAGAAGCATACCAATGTTTGTTTTTAAGGCCTTATTTTGGTTTTGTTAAATATCTAAACATTAAAGATGTTTTTCTTGACTCCGTACTCTAACCGGAAAAGTAAGAATTTGAAGTATTTTTAAAGGCCTTATTGTGGGCATATCGATTTGATATTTCTCTGTTATAAATTTGCATTCTAATTCCAGTAATGTGAGCTTACAGTGAAACAAAGACATAAAGGTCACTAATGGAGATTCAGCGACCCTTGGAAAATTAACCCAAGCACTGATAATGCATTTGATGAACAATTTCACTTGCAAACTTAAATGAGTATTTTTATTTCTTTCAAATGTATAGTATTTATTAAAAATTAGACATTAACTTTGAAACATTATAATTTAAAACCTACAAAATATTTGAGTTTTAACTTAACTTTTAAAATAAGAAATGAAGGTCTGCAGGAATAATTAGTCTATGTCTTTAAAAATGTTGCTCTGATTAAATTTAAAAATTATAAATGACAGAAGATAGCTGATAGTATCTAGAGATGAATTATCTACTCTTCTTCCCATGCTGAAAGTGGAACATTGCCTTGAATGACGTATTGAGTCATATTGAAGGCCTTTGCAAAAGTATAGAAAAGCAGGAGTCTTTCTGTCTGGTAGATCAGCATGACCCTGTAGCCAGAGGGTAAACATGCACACATTTAAATATAATGCACTCAATATTAAGTTACAGCATTTGGTCCCTTAATGTATTAAGATGATTAATCATTCTAGGCTCTGATCATGCCAGTATATGTAGAGATAAGTTATGCCCAAAATATTCTCAAATAATTTATACATGAAATATTTATGCAAATAAATTGCCTATTTATTTATACAGATCTTTATATTCTATCACTGCTCTTAATCAAATTGACTACTGATTGTTTAAGAAACTTATCAGTTGTCAATAAGCACAAAGCATGCTTTGAAACATGGTGGGAATGGCACACAAATGTAAAATAACAAAAGAAGTTGATTCTAATAATAAGGCTATTTACAGAATTCAGTCTAGTACACAAGAAGGACTATGATCCAAGGAGTTGTTTCAAGTAAAAGAGTTGGGCTGGCCAGAAAGGATTATACACAGCTTATTAACACTTAGGGTGTGGGTATTGCACTAAAGAAGTGGTTTCTCTAAAACAAATGCCAGAGTAAGCAAAAGCTGTGTTAGGTCAGTTTTCCCAGAGAATCACTTATGATCTGTTAAACATGTTAGGTTCTGAGAAACTTCTAATGCTTAGATGTAGCAAGAAAACCATTTTTCTCTTTCAAAAAGCAATAACATATCCCCAAAACATGAAAGGCATTGGCCAAACTGTATCCTGTGAGGCTTTGATTAGATATCAGCTGGTGCATATATATATATATATATATATATATATATATATATATATGTATGTATGTATATGTATATATATGTATATATATGTATATATATGTATATATGTGTGTGTGTGTGTGTCTGTGTCTGTGTGTGTGTCTGTGTGTCTCTGTGTTTGTGTATGTGTGTTTGTGTGTGTGTGTGTGCGATTTCTTGACTTCTGAGAAATCCACATTTAAGTTGCTAATACACAACACAGTCATGCTTTGAAGAGAAAAATTATGCTCCTGTCAAAAATTTGTCAAAAAAATGGCTGAAAGAAAAAAGGATTGATTTTTGATAGCTTCTTGATATTTTAGAAAACAAATACAATAGAGACAACTATATTTACATGCACAGTATATAAATGCTCTCTCCTTCCCTCCCTGACTCCCTCTTTCTCCCTAACCCCCTCTCAGGGATACCAAATAAAACTTTGTTCATTTGTGTTTATCTTCCCCAACAGACTTAGAACTGAATATGCAATGCCTGCTAGCTTTGTTGACAGAGGGAGCAGATGTAAGATACATGGGTCCTTTATTCCTGAATAAGGCTGAAACCAGTATGTATATGATATAATTCTATGCTCCGTTAAATCTCAGATAGGGTTAGTGAAAGATACCATGAACTACATCAGACTAATATTTTTCCTACTTCCAATTCTTTAATCTTATTGAACATTAGTGTAATATTTTATAATAAAAATTTAAACTTAACTTTGTAGTCTAAAAGACACATTAGTTCAGAAGTACAGGTTGCATCTACCTGTGATTCCAAAATTCTTTTCAATATGTAGATTACAGATTTTAATAACAAAACACAATTTTTGATATATTTTATTTAACAAATGCTTTCTGTAAAAATATGGCAATTTAGATCTCAGGAATAAGGCTCCTGTGCCTTGGAATATTTTTCAGAACTTGCTTTTAAACAGACAATTATTTCTAAATAAATATAGTTCTTACATCATTTTTAGTTCATCTGACTATTAATACACTTAACCACAATTTTTAAAGTTTAAATTATTACTTATTTATTTGCATGATATTTTGATTGTATTCATTTTGCACAACCCCATTCACCTGTAGCATGAGTCTGTGGAGGATTGGACTTTTAAAACCATTTTTGATCTAGCATGTGGGTTCTAGAATTGAATCTCTGTTCTCTGAAAGAGAATGAAGTACTAACCCTTATTTGTAACCCTTGATTACAATATTTTACAGAGTTGAGGTGCTGAAAACCAAAATAGATATAGAAAATGTAAATCCAAGGAACTTAAAATTTGGACAATGTTTTTCATATAAATAATAGCAACGTTTCATCTAAGAAAGATGTATGAATCCACTGCAGCAGAGTGAACTGATGTTTAGGGATTACAATGATAGGAATTATAGTGGATATCAATTACTACAGAAATGGTTTTCAGATGCTCTACTTCCTTACCAGTGCTTTAGTTGTATATTCCATTTTTTTCTACCAAGAAAATATAAACTATTAGTGTTTATTCATCTTATAAACAGTTATTTTACAAGAAAGAGGAGCAATGGAATGAGGAACTGTGGGAGGATTTCTGAGGGCCAATGGCTGAATTGTAAATAAAAAAATGAAATAAATAGTTATTTCACTCTAAAAATATTACATTACATTCACTGAGGAAATTTAACATTTTGGTGTCTTTTATTACATATATGATACTGGCCCTATAGGTTCGTATTCTTGAATGCCTGCTCCCACATTAGAGGAGCTGTTTGGGGAGGTTGTGGAATCCAAAGCAGGTGGAGCTCAGTTTACTTGTTAGATCCTGTGGTAGGAATATTGCTCCTGGGTCGTTCCTCTCAATTCACTGTCGACGCAGGAAATGGTGACCAAACCATGTAACAAGCTCCTGCTATTATTTCTTCCCAATAATGAATAAGTGAAATCCTGAGACAGATAAGCATGTCTTCCCTGAAGATGCATCTGTCAGATGGTTTGTCATAGCAAGGACAGAATTTGCTAACACATAGAATGAGTTCTCAATTTTTCAAGTCAACTGTGGTGAGGTAAACACTTTAGAGAGTTTAATATTTGGATTACTCCCATAGAAACCACAAAGTGAATGGAATTTGTTTACATTAAGGAAAAAAATCCCTTGGTGATGAATTTTATGTGTGCAAAACTAGTAACAGCAATATAAATTGTTAGAGATACTGAACAATTTTGCCATCATGTTAAGTTTTACTCATCTTTTTGCTATTACATAAGGGAGTAATTGATACCATCCCCACTTTACAAAATAATAAAATTTGTTTTGACAATTTAATGAGTTTACTGTCTTCCATACAGTGAAAGCATAATTGAGAGTCCATTTCTATCATTCTATGCCAAATGTCTCTTGTGTATTATCTTATGTAAGAGTATATAGCAAAGATGTGAAAAAGAGGAAACTTAATACATACTTATTTCATTTCAATAACAGGAATGCTAGCATTAAAGAGCAGGTATATTGTAGTAAAAAAAATCTAAAGTCCATATTAAAGTGTATATTATATATGTTGCGGAAGACTGTAAAAAGTAACCAAATGTTCTGGGATTGGAGAAGTGGTGTATTGATGTAAACTGAGCAAAAGAGAAAACGCACAAATAAGTCATCTAAGAAAGGCAGAGTGAAGAATCTTAGTAAAGTAAATCACAGGTTTTTGTTTCTTTCACTTCTCTATTTCTGGTGAAGTAAATAAATAAAACTAGTCTAGGTTTGCATAGGGATAGGTGTTAGAAGACTGCTGACAGTCAAAATGATTCTTTCAGGGTGGTAAAGATGTAATATGATAATGATTGCACAATTCAGTAGGTATATTGAAACCACGATATTGTGACCTTTAATAGGATGAAAGTTATGGTGGCAAATTATATCTCAATAAAGCTATGAAAAAGAAGCAACTCTAAATGTTTTAAGTTAAATGGAATTGAAGTGAAAAATTAAATTTCACCTGCTGGTTAGAGAATTTGTCTTACCAAAAGCTGCTTAAGCTCATGACTCTGGGGAGAACATAATTAACACTAATGGAGAAACCTTCTAGAAAATGCCACTGCAATTTTTCAAAAAGCTCTTCTGTACTTCTCGACTATCAAATGGTCTTGAAATAATTGTCTGAAAATATAACTGTAATCTTCTTTCATGTAATTTTCTCTTGGCATAACAGATAATGAAGAGAAAAAAAGCTCACAATGAAATTTTCAGTATAATTACAGTTGACTTGTACTATGTATTTGGGCTTTCTGGTTGACTCTTTTTACTGCTAATTAATTGTTTTCATAATTTTTCCATAAAGAATTTTTATATTCCCCTATTCCATTTTATCCATATCAGGTTGTTAATCTTATGTAGAATTCAGCATGTCTATTCTATCCCATTATGAACCTTATGAAATAGAAAATGAAGGTATAAAATTATAAACATTAGGCAACCCAATGAATCAATGAAATGTTCAGTGCCTGGCTTTGTGTTTCAAAATATAATTTTACTTCCTTAATTATTTGCTGCTTTGAAATACTGATTTCAATACCTGTGTGTAAGTGCATGTAGCCATAAATCTTTCATTAAATTTTCATGAGTTTTTGAAGAAAAAAACTTAGTTGAGTAATTTGTTATTTAGGTGTGAAGAGTAAAACAGCCTCTTGACCCTCAAAAACCTTTATAATGAGGACTAGTTGCTTTTATTTGTTAGTGAATCTAGATTACAATGATAGAAAAACAGGTTAACATAAGTATTCTAAATTTCAGTATTAATTTCTGTGTAATTGGGAAAGACTGCATAATATTTAGACCAAAGAAAGACATCTTGGGCTTGAAGATAAGCTCTTCCATCTAATATGAGCTCTGCACACTTAGATTCTGGCATGTCCTTAGCCTCTGTTTCATCACATGTAAAATGAAGATGACTATTTTACCAGAAAGTATCTTTGTGATTAGTAAATAAAATGAAGTTATCTTACCTATTTGGTAATCAATAAATATCTCTCAATGTTAATTATAAAAGCATAAGTAATTTCATTGGATATTTAAATGTATCTATTTTATCCTATGGAAACGTTTCTATTGATGAGAAAAAGTTGTTGAGAAAATTTGGAATTAAACCTTTTCTGTGCTCTATTGGAATACAATGCTATTCTCAGTTCATATTGTAAATGTGTTTTAGATCAGACACACTGGATTTAAGTAAAATAAGCTCTTATACTATCCTTCAAATGCTCCTAATGTGTTGTGATTTATTACAGGCTTGTGCATATTCTTTATCACACCAAATCTGGTGTGGGGATCTAATTTCTAAGATGCAATTTCCTGGCAGTGATTTTGTGCTTGTTCTGTATAACCTTTAGGGATACTGGCAAGATTAGTTGCCTCCATCGCTTCAAACTTAGAGGACATTCTGCAACAAGTACTGGACAGGTGTCACTGGTCCACTGAGGACAGAAAACTAATGGGCCACCTCACTAAACCATATTCCCAGGTCAGAGTTGTTCCTACAACATTGAGCTTCCTTCCCTATGAAACCAGAGCTGCAGTTCTGAGGCGCCTGTGATAAAACTGAGGAATTTGTTTTCAAACTATAATTAAATCACCAAATCTATGACTAAAGATGAATGACATTTTAACCAGCTACCTTTTGGGGCTGTTTCATACATAGTATAATCAAAATTTTGCTTAGCTTTAGGTAACTAAAACCTCAATTTACAAAGCAGTCCATTTCCTTTTAAATACTGTAATAGGAATGTCAGTATCCTATTTTGAATAAGAATTCATAAGTGTTTCTCTTAAATTCTCTGTAAATTTTTTATTGTAATTATCTACCACCAGCTATTTTTGTTACTTAAGAGTTCTGGTTCACTCAGATGCCAAATACGTTCCTCAAAATATGGTCCCGTAAGAATTCTTGCATTCGTTCCTTTTCTGAGAAAAAAGAAGTTAATCATTTATTACAACTTGAAATTACAGGATTCCATAGTGTAGTGGTTATCACATTCACCTAACTACTTGAAATAAACACTAATAAATAAGTAAATATAAGAGCATCCACTTAAAAAACAATGATAGTGATCAAGTGCGAGGAATAGGGAATAGGGGCCTCAATTAATTTCTGTGATACAAATATTAAAAAAAATTTCATCAAAAAGAACAATAGGTCACTTAGAAAAGTAATAGCTAACTAGAGTCTCTTCTCCCAGTATATCTTACAAAATATTTATTAAAAGCAATGTGCTTCAAATATTTCAGATTTTCCATATCTCAAACAATAACCAGTACCTTATAATTAGCAGCAAAGAGACTGTGTGCTGAGTTGTTATAACATACAGTCAATCCATTAGGTGTACAACACCGTGTGGTGTGAGGCGAGAATAATTAGATACCAGATGGTGATAACAGTTCCAATAGCGAAAGCCGATGCATTATGCATGAGAAGTGACTTTATTGTTGTTTCTTATCCATTTGGTACCATTATGCTCCTCTTGGACCTCAATCCATGTCTCAAAAACTTTGTATCTGGCATTATTCTGTTTTATCAAACTGCAACATCACTTTTTTTCTAAGCCAATCAGCTCCATCCCTATTCTACTTGCAGAACAAACTCTGTTCCAGCAGTACCATGGAGCTGTATGTTTGCATTGTCTTTCAGATCTGAGATTACTAGGTATTAATTTATGCCTCTGCAGCAGTATAATGTTTGAGATTAGTGCCTTTAAAAATGGAATCTGATTTTTCATGATTGTGTGACACAATTCTGATTTCAAGTCCTTTTAAAATATTAGTGGAGATGTGATTAATCATGTTATGTCTTCTGAATGCTAAAAATACCTTTTATTTTCATTACAGATGCAATGAATTTGAAACTAGAAATGAGTTAGAGCATATACAGATTGGATGGTGATAGAATCATTAAAGTTATTAATTCTTCAATAGAGAGAGATCAAAAGAGTGGTTATTTATCTTGATACGTTTAAGAAAATGACAACTTTTCAGGGTGAGGGAAGATGCTCTGTTTCCCAATGTATGATATCTTGACCACCACAGACTACTTACAGTTGATCTTTGATATCTAGTACTTGATAGAAGGCAGTAAAAGTTTAGCAGTTCTTCTTTTTAAAAACTAGTTCTAATGGAGAGAATGGCTGTAACAGGGAGATGTTATCAATGAACACAATCCTTAAGTAGAATGAGATGCCTAAGATTTATTGTACAGATTTTGTGCTCTTGGTGCTTGGGAACTAGCCAACAGGACACAACTTTGTGCTTCAGCCAGTCTTTGTGCAACTTACCTCAGTAAATGATAGAATACAAAAACAATCTGGAATATATTTTTAAAAAAATCAAAACAACAACAACAAAACATAAACAAACAAACAAAAAAACCCTGAAGTTAATTGAGCTCTGCTTCCGTGCAACCCAACATAGGGAATGGAATGCTTGCAAGAAAAAGCTATGTCCATCATTGTAGAACAGAATGAACTCATGAATCACTAGCAAAGAAGCCAAAATAAGGAAGTTTGAAGAATTATCTGCAAAGTTATATTGGGACAATGCACACAGTTGAGGTAGAAGGTCAATATCAAAATGCGTCACCTTTCAGGGTTTCTGATGCTCTTTAAGCGTTGTCACCGTCCAAATAAGTATTTGGATAATTCTAAATTCTGGCTTCTCAATATCCATGTTTCATAACTACCTTTTACAACTATGCTATGTTTATGGCAAGTTATCAACAATAATATATTATTTTTCAAAACTATATTTCAAATTTCTTATTTTTGTTAATAATATCCAGTATTCTTAATGAGTTTTGAGACCAGCGATGGACCTGGGAGGGAAAAAGGAGAGGGAGAGAAAAGGGGGGAGGGAGTATCAGTTGTGGGAGGAGACTGGGGAAAAGTACAGACAGTCAGGAAATTGAATGGAGGTGTGTAGAGCACTGGGTGATGGGGAACTGGGGGTATCCACTAGAAAGTCCCAGATGCCAGGAAAGCAAGAGGCTCCCAGGACCTAATGGGGATGACATTAGCTGAGCATCAAAGGGGAGGGAACACCTGTAGAGACCATATCCAGAGGTTAGACAAGGCCCCTGGTTGAGGGATGGGACCACCTACCCATTTCAAAAATGTTAACCCAGAATTGCTCCTGTCAAAAGGAAATACAGGGACAAAGAGTGGAGCAGAGACTGAGGGAAAGGCTATCCAGAGACTGTCCCACCTGGGAATCCATCCCATATACAGACATCAAAACCAGACACTATTGCTAATGCCAAGAAGCTCCTGCTGACAGAAGTCTGGTATAACTATTCCCTGAAAGTTTCTGATCTGAAGGAGCTTGACCAATACAGATGTGGATGCTTGCAGCCATCTATCAATATGACCATAGGACCCCCAATGGAGGAGTTATGGGAAGGACTTAAAGAGCTGAAGGGGTTTGAAACCCAGTAGGAAGAACAACAATATCAACCAACCAGACCTCCTCCCCGCCTCCACCAAAGCTCTCAGTAGCTAAACCACCAACTAAAATGAACACATGGAGGAATTTGTCGCTCCAGTTGCATATATACTAGAGGATGGCCTTATCTGGCATCAATTGGAGGAGAGGTCCTTGGTCGTGTGATGGGTAAATGACTTAGTGTAGGGAAATGCTAAGGCAATCAGTGAGGCAAGAATTGGTGGGTGGGTGGGAGAACAACCTCAGAATCACTGGGGAGGTGTACTGGATATGGAGGTTCTGGAAGGGATATCAGGAAGAGGGATAACATTTGAATTGTAAATAAATAAAAACACGATGTCATTCTGACCAAGCCTGCCCAGTCAGTCAACAGGTTCTCCAGCGCAGGAGTGAGGATTAAAAGAAAAGAGACAATTAGACAAAATTGTAGCATGACCCGAGCCAGTTCTGAGGCTGAAGGCTGAGGCAGGTTTGTTTATTCCCACATTTCTTTTAAACCCTTTTAATTACATGCAAGTATTTACGTCAGTTCTAGGCTGAAGAACTAACAATACAATAGTACTATCAAGGAAAAAACAAGGTAATATACAATGTCCCATGATCACTCCAGTGATCACTCTTGCTCTTTCTAAGGGCTCATTGGGATGACAAAAATATCTGAGCCTACTTCCCTGTCCTAGCCCACAGTCATATTCATGCCTAAGGCCTACTTCTTTGTTGTAGCCTAAGACTTAGATGCCTGACTGAAATTACTTCTCTGTTTTAGCCTAAAATTAGATTCCTGCCCGAACTTACTTTCTTGTCATGGCCCAATGTCAGATTCCTGCCTAAAGCCCATTTTTTTGTCCTTGGCCAATGTCAGATTCCTGCCAAGCAGCCGCAAAAGCTCTCCACATCATTCATAGTGTTGGAAGCCATTGGTCAGATTTTCATAGCATTTCTCTCAGTATGTTCTGATGATCTCATATTCTACAACAGGAGACATGACTTAAATTCCTGAACTTGCCACTCGAAAATAATTTTACTCCTGTCATGATTTTAAAGATTTCCTATAATATATATCAGTATATATATTACATATATCTGATTTGCACAATCTTCAATTAAATGTTCTCTCCTCAGATGATCCTAGAATGTATCAGCTTAACAACTGAAGATAACTAGAATAGAAGCCTTTATATTGCTCCATTATATTCTGTGAAATGTGTATTAGTTATCAACAAACTTGTTTTAGCTATTGCAACAAAAGACAGCAAAATGACTTTGATTAATATGAACATGCTTTTTGTTTTTAACTTGCATAAATTGTCCAAGTACGCTGTGTAACTGCCACCCAAGTTATCTGAGACTCAGAACATGTTCATAAATTTTTTCTTCTTATCTATAATCCCTGCTCTCATTTAATGACAATAAGATATCTTAAATACCTGCTCTTCCTTTTAATGGCATGGATACTGAGCATTTATTTTCAGCTAATTTCCAACTGGCTTGATCTCAGCTTTATAAAACACAACTGGAAGCAAAACTCATAGTTAAAATATTATTTCAGTGCAACTTTCTTTTAATGTATGAGGTCTTTGGATAAATATAGAGCAAGATTATACATTATGATAGTATCAACAATACTTTTATTCTCAGGTTAAGGTGTTTTATTTTGTTATTTTATTTTTACCCATTTTCAATTATGATAATTTGAATAAAAATTAATTACTATAGGAACAGCATATATTTCAATACAAGGTAGCCTATTGATGGCATTGCTTGCAGAAATTAATTATACTATGGCTTGTGGATCTAAGCTGGAGGAAGTCACTGAGTGCAAGCTTGGGATTTTAAAGCCTTGCTACATAGCCAATTTTCTCTCAGCTTTATGCTTGCAGGTTAACATGGAATTACTCATCCTTCTGCTTCACCCACATGCTTCTACATCTCTCTCAGATCTACAAAGTCTACCTCTGGAACCTTAAGGTTAATATGCTCCTTCATCTGTGTGTTACTTTTGGTCTTATTCTTCAACCAAAACAGTAATTAGTAACTAATACATCCATGTTCCCACAATGATTATTCTCAAACAAGGTATGTCTGTTGACAATTGTAATTTCCTAAATAAAATATCAAGAAAATGAATTCTATTAGGTGACTTGACAAACATTCATAAATGTTTCTGTATACATATGTGAGCAAGATGACATTTCATGAGCATTGCCTGAGAGAACAACTGTATTGTTTTAAAATTCTCAGATTGCTTTGTTTACACATTACTCCTTCATTTGGAACCATTTGATTTTCCTATTATTTTCATGGACTATGCTCATTGTTCTTTTGTGATTTTTATGTGATTTATAAGAATTTGTATGTGTATAGCTTGATGAGAATATGCAATCATGCACTCCTGATGAGAATATGCAATCATGCACTCCTGAATCAGAGTAAAGTTTTAGAAATAAAACGTGTTTATCAGCAATATTGCACAACAGTGGTAGGATACATTATAATTTTTAACACCAGGAATTTATTTAATAAAATCCACCCAATGTACATGTGATAATTTATAGCGGTTTTAATGAAATAAACTAAATTCTTTATAGTAAAAACAGAAAAATTAATAAATCATTAAATTCCATATATTGGTTGACATGAAAACATTTTCTAAGTGGAGTTCAGAATTCATTCTTTTATATGATATGGATATTTTATACCATTAAATATTGTACGTGTAAAATTATGGTTTTAAGTGCTAGTCATGTTGAGTGTATAAGATAAAATGACTTCATTAATTTTCTTAATGTTTATCTTTAAACTTTCCTTGAATATACTAAAACAAACAAACAAACAAACAAACTGAAAGCTCAATGGGGTGGTTTAAATATGCTTGGCCCAGGAGTGGGACTATTAGGAGGTGTGGCCGCGTTGGAGGACATGTGTCACTGTGGAAATGAGTAATGAAACTCTCCTCGTAATCACATGGAAGTCAGACTTCTCCTGTTTGCCTTTGGAACAAGATGTAGAACTCTCAGCTCCTTCTCCAGTGCCATGTCTGCCTGGGCACTGCTGTGCTCCTGCCTTGATGATAATTGATTGAACCTCTGAAACTGTAAGTCAGCCCCAATTAAATGTCATTCTTATAAGAGTTACCTTGGTCAATAGAAGAAATTGGATATGAATTCATATTACTAAAAATAATCTTGGATGGTGACAGTTACACATAGAAAAGGCAATCTGTTAGTAATTTAATATTTGATTCTCTATACTTATTTGATATTTATTATTATATGACTCTTCCAATCAATAACTCAAATAATACTGTATGAATCATATAGATGAATTTACTTAAAGATGAAGGAGAAAATTATTTTTTAGATATTTACAGATATCAGTCTGGCTGTATGTGAAAAAACTTGGTTTATATAAACTGTAGCTATTATTCAGGAGTAAAATTATTCTATTAATGATAAATATTGAAAATTACTCACCATCACAATGATTGCCTACTCATAATCATAAACTATATTATGTTTTTCTTGCTGAAATAATGCTAACCTGAAGTCAGTGTATTAGTCACAGTCATAATTATTCAACACCTACAAGAACACTTCTATTTCATACTGTGATCTATTAAAATTGTAACATGTGTATAATTATCCTTTGTGAAAAACAGGAACTGCCATTTTGTTGACACAAACTGCAGACTTTGAATTAAAATACATTCATCATTTGTTCAGGTTATTCTATTTTTCAACTTAATTAGGTTTTATTGTAGAATTGTTCAAAGCAGAAAAAATATTCACAGAGAATAGAACTACCAAATTGTATTCATCTGTAGAAGACCATGTATTGTACATTTCCTTTTGCATCTGTGAGATTGTATTTTTCCATGCTTATATTTTTCAGTAGAATTATTAAGTAATCACTTAAGGAGGGAGTAGATGTATAAAGCATGGCCTATCAGATGTCTGTGACAGTATGATTTTAAATCATAGTACCCTTGACTGTTTTTCTCAATACATGTTGATTTATCTGTCAGTTATCACAACACATATTTTTCCAATGTTTGTCTCTGTTCTCTGTTATTTTTATCATCTTACTTTATAACTTACTACTATGTATACAGAGTACACACAGAGACATACACCTTTCAGTTGTGGTTTCAATACTGTAGATTTATAATGATTTGAAAATTTTCTACATTCAAAATGAGTATCACCTGCAATCCCATTACTATTTGAAATGTTAAAAAATTATTTTAGTGTAAAATTTTTATATAATATAAATGCAAAGGATTATTTGTTTTCCTGACTATTACTTTTATAATCAAATGGGGGTTTTGTTTGAATATTATAGCAGTCAATGATACATTTGAAGTTCAATTAGTGTGACAATTTCTTCAACTCTAAATGTGCTTTGACCATGTACTATCTAAAATTTTAAGAATAACCATGAGACCAAACACAATTGAGAGTACTATAAGTATTCAAGTGGCTTCTTGTTTTTAGAAGTAATCAAAGGTGTACAAAAAATAAACTTTGTTTTGGACTGAAATGCATTATACAATTTAAGGCCTCCTACTTCTTCTATACCTCTGTTACTCTAGAAAATGTTTTAGCAGAGGGAGTGGTTCAGTAATCACAGAGTAGAAAAGGGAATCCCTGAAGTGACGAAAGGGATATTCATCACTTTCATAAAACTCAAAATCTATTGATGCAGTTGATGTTTGAGTATGTGAGCTTTAAAAACACAATACTTTAAGCCAATTGTTAGAAATGTGTCAGAATGATGAAAAATAACATGGCTAAATTATACTGGGTCCAATAGCCAGGTGCTGTTAAACCAAAACTGATGTGCTGAGGATACAACCATTTATGTTCATGGTCAGGTAGGCCGTAGAGACCACCTAAACAATATAGGTCCTAGTCATACATCTTATATGTGCATCTGATCTTGATATGACCTTGGTGTTGAAGAAACTACATATTGTAGGTTCAGGATACTGGACATGAGTTGGATGCACTTTGGCTGTCGAATAGTGATCATAGTTTCAGAAAATACACTGTAGGCTGTTGGTGGATAAAAGGCATCAACAGGTTTTTGTTTGTTTGTTTGTTTTGTTTTTTACATCTGAGAACCATATGAACTACAATACTACCTGGCAGGCAAAATGTGCCTATTAAGGATAAAATGGAATGCTTGTTACATCTAAAACAACACTTTTTGTGTGGTTTTGAAATGGAATCCAAGCCAGCATTGCTGAGAAGGTGTTAGGTTCCATGATAAAGTTTCCTACTGTTGTTAGCTAAGCTTGCTGAGCACCAAACTGTTTTCTAAATATTTACAGTTACACACATAGGCAAATGGTGCAAATGATCACAGTTAGAGGTACATTTCTTCAAAATGAAAGGCAGTAAATATAGAAAGGCATTGCTGCTCCAGATACCAAGAGTAAGTGAAAGCAAAGTGTTAAGCCCTCAACAAGACATTCATTTAAGGTTCAAGAAACAACATGGAAGAAAGCAACAGGAAGAATATAAGAGCTAAAAGATAGAAAAGAAAGCTGTGATGTGCTATCCTGTAGCCACAAAATAGACAACAAATGCATGCTATCAGAGCAACAGCAGCTGGTCGCAATGGATCTGTATATGAAAGGCCAGTTCAACACCCAATCACGAAATAGGAAGGAGTCATGTAACTCTGTTTCTTCTTTTGGAATGGTGGATTCTATGGGAGAGTTAGAGACACTGTTATCATTTGTGTGCTTACTGATGAGCTCACTATGGTCCAATGAATTATATAACAGAACCATGGTAACACATGTTAAACTCAGCAGGAAATAAAATAAAAAGAAAGATTATGGGAGAGGTGTTTGTCTATGAGATGGAAAAAGAGAAAAAAGATATTGAGGGTGACAGTATTATATTTTTGTGTGAAATTTTCTGAAGAATAAATTTGATGGCAGAAATATTAAGGCTGCCTAAACTCAGGTTAGTGACTTAAGGTGTGACCCACTGCCCACAATACATTTTAAGAATTTTGAATTATGTTGTGAGAGTGAAGCACAGAACAACAGCACAAATACTGACATATTAGATGCTGCAATTGCTGTCAGTCATGAAATATTCTATTTACAGAATAACAAAAATAATTTTTTAAATTCCAACAAGAAAAGAACTTTAGAAAGCCACAGAAAAGAAACCTTGATTTTATCAATTCTCAGGGATTTAATAGATATTCTAAGAGTTGTAAGTTGTATGGATTTCACTAAGGGTAAAACATGAGATATTAGAACAATAGCTGGAGTTTCAAGAGTGAAATACATTTCTTTAGGTTTCCTGATTTTGAATATTGCAAATCTGTTGTCAGTACACTTACCCTTATGACATTCTCAACCGACTGGATTAAATTTAGTTTTTCTGGTGTATGATGCTGTAAGAAGATGCAGTATTTTGCAATATGTTCTAGTCTGTGAAGAGTTAACATATTTCGTATGAACATTTCTAAGAAGAGAATGTTTACTAACCCCATTATTCTTAAAATTCCTATGATTTAAGTTATTAAAATTTAAATGATGTGTAAATAATCGGACTGATGATCAGACAGACCAAGGCTTGCTGAATAAACATCTCTGTTGGAGTACAGAAATAGAGGTGGATTAAAATACAAAGAGCACAGAACAAATTGACAATATTCATCTCAGTGAGTTGATTTGAAAAGGATTTGATGGATCATATATTTCAAGTCAAAGACTTGCATGAGGCAATCTAAATGAGAGATACAGAATAGGAGTAAATGGAGTCCTGTAATGAAAACATTCTTCTTCATGAACACACACTGTCAACTGTTGCTTTAAGTAGCAATGTGACTTTAGAAATGTATTGTAATATTGTGAGAAAGGTTAAAATTATTTTATTCTATAATTATTTATTTCTCTCAATAGATGCTTATGTTAACTTATCTGAATCTATTTTTACCCAGTTGAGCATATTTACCATCTCAATAATCTGATAGCATCACTCACTCACACTATCACTTTTGAGATGATTGCAAATTTAAGAATTGCTACTGTTCTAGAGAAATACATGATATATAGATATAAATATATGTACACAAAGTAAATAAATATCATTTAAATGTTACTCTAGATTCTTAAAACAAAGAGTATTAATCTATTTAAATTTTTCTAAAACATTACAATTATTTGCATATTCATACATTTAATTAATAGTTATTGGTAAAGAATACCAAAAATGTAAACAAAGTATCTCTATGCTTTGCAAATTGTACCCAATCAAGATACTCCTTCAATAAAATGATGAAACTCCTGGTGTACCACGTTATAGATATATAGAATTAGACTGAGTCATTTTTACTTAACAAGAGGAGAACATATATTGAGAAATAAGGATTAACAAAGGAGGAAAGCTGCATGCTTGAAACCATATGGTAAAGAGTATGTCATCCATACAGGACATGTTTAACACAGCCTTGAAATCAGAGTTGTTATGAACTCCCTCATGAAATCCTCACAAGATTTTAACCTTCATTCCTGGAATCAGTGGGGTCATAAAGCAGAATAGGGGATTATGGGAAACTACCAATGCTCATGAGGTCTGTCTTTGAGAATGTATTAACATACATGACTAAAAGTTATAGGGAGGGAAATTTGTCATTTGTGTAAGCCATGATTCTATAGGTAGCAATTTAGCCATACTTCTACAAATTAGCCTCTCACCCATATGTCTCTAGAAACCCTTCATTCATGTTCTTGTAAGTGACTCTTTGTGTTCCTGTAGGAGCACCATTTTATCCTGCTCTTAAAATTAATTGCAATTATATTCATTGGCTCACTAATCTAGACTTAAATAGAATCACTTCTTTCTTCTATCACTGGTACCCCATCTGGAGTGAAGAAATTTTTTTCAGTTCCCCAGAAAAAGGCATGTTAACCTAAAGAAAATATAAATTCATATATCTTCTTACATAGTGCATATATCTTCTAACATAGTGCACCATCCTCATGCATTACTGTTCTTCATTCTATTAGGATTGTTTACCTCTGTACTTGTTTTTCTATAATCAACCATGGATTTTCTAAACACTGTAGGGCTATTTACTGCAGCAATAGCTGAATTAAATACCTGAAACTTTTGAAGCTTTGCAAAAATAATTTTATTTGTTTACATTTCAAATGATATTTCTCTACCCGGTTATCCCTCCACAAACCTTCAATCCCATCCTCCTTTTTCCCCTCCCCTTTGCTTCTATGAAGGTGCTCCTCTACCTACTCACCCACCCCTCTAGCAACCCCTTATGCTGGGGTGTCAAGACTCACTTCCTTCCCATTGATGTCAGATAAGGCCATCCTCTGCTACATATGTATCTGGAGTCATGGCTCCCTCCATGTATATACTCTTTGGTTGGTGGTTTATTCCCTGGGAGGTCTGGGTGGTCCAGTTAGTTGATATAGTTCATTGTATGGGGATGCAATATTAGCTTAATGTTCTAATATTACTTAATTTTTATATGTTTATATTAAATAATTAAATAATCTAAAAGAAGATTAGCCTTGCTAGATATTATTATCCATAATTTATTCACCATATATAATTTACTGCTAGTGAACTTGGAAACAGAGAAATTATATAATCATCAGTAACTTAATGAACAGTTTGAATAGTGTGTATCAGAAGCTTGGACTGCTGAGCTAAAATGACTTGACATAAAGCTTGTTCTTAATGATAGTACATGCTCAGAAATTCAACAAATTATACTATCATTTTCCATATGAATGAAGAGCAAAATAATACATTCTTAATGATAGAAACTCTAGCAATTAACAAAAAATAAAGCTGAAGGCTTATTTTTCGACAAGCATACTACAGAAAAATAGGTCCCTTTACCATTAACCAAATCCTATTACAAAATAAAGAATTGCATTGCTGTGGACTGAAAAAACTACTCCTCCTACAATCTCAGATTCAAATAATGAAAGGCCTAGTGGAATAGGCTCGATAAATGAGCCATAATTAAGGTTCAATGGGTGAATATGAATGAGGTTCAGTTGTAATGTGGTTTTAGAAGTAGGATGAGGAAATGAAGAAGAAAATGAAAGAGGACAGACTTTCCTTTCTTTCTCCCTTTCTACATGAATAAACTCAAGAAAGGCCATTGGAACCTAGTAAGACAAGATTCATCAGGAAAGACTCTTCTGCCATCTTGTTCTTAGACCTTCAATCTTCAGAACTCTGACAAAATCAATTCCATTTTGACCCACTATTTTGTGATATTTGTGCTCTGTGAAGGTTAATGATGATTGTCAATTTTAATGGATTTTGTGATGGTATTTCCAGAAAGGTATAGCAAATCAGGGAGAACCCACCATGTATGTAGATGATACCTTATTATGTATTTGGAACCCATATTGAACAAAATAACAAAGCAAATTGATCATCAGTATTTACCTCCCTCTGCTTCCTGATTGGAATACTGAGGTACCTTAATCTCTTAACATCTTACATCTACTCTTGAAGTGTGACCAAAATCTCTTTCTTCCTGAAGTTGCTTTTGTCAGTCATTTAGTCCCAGCAGGGTGTAAGTTAACTAATACAAAACAAATATAAATAGAAGTGGAGTGGGGCAGCTGCTGTGATAAACTTAACCATGTAATTCTGTGTCTTTGGGGAATATTTTTTTGATGCTATGTGGGACTTTTGGCTAAAAAAAAAGTCCCTATAAGACAGTCAGAGCTTAATGAACCAATCTGCTTGAATTGTGCTGGGAAGAACACTGTGGAGTCTTGGCTCATGATTTTAGAAGAATATGGTATGACTATCAGAACTAGGCTAGAGGCCTTTCCTGATAAATTATGGCAGAGAATCTGTCCATATTATTAGAGTATTCTAAATCCACATGTAAATCTCAGTGTAAAGTAATGGGCTAATTTGAAGGTGGAGGACATCTTAGGATAGAATAGCTAGTATTCAGGTTGTCATAGCTACTACTCACTGTTCTCATACAGCTCTACTATGAAAGAGAAAGAGATAGAGACACAGAGACACAGAGCAACAGACATAGAAAGAGACAGGGAAAGAAAGCAGAGAGATGAAACAAAGATATAAACATTGCAAATTTTAGAAAGAAAAAAACTGTGAGTTTAGAGTTACAGAAAAGGCAGGATTAGTACCAATTAGAGAAATTCGTACTCTTCAAAGAAATGATAGTTGTCTTAGTCTTTCATTGAAGAAAATTTCATTTTAAAATAGTGATCCTAACCTAAGCCTTTGAATAAAAGGTTCTCTACTTGAAAAACCATCTAAGGAAGTGTTTTCCAGCATCAGTCTCAAAGAACCGGGGAAGCTTAGAAACATCCTGAGCTGGCAACAGAACTTAACAATGTAGTCCACAAAATACAAAATGACACACACAAAAATAGATGTTTTGTGAAGGACACCAAGGTTCTAGAAATCCACTAAAGCCAAGAAATAGTGTTCTGTAGGATTCACTCTGAGGAGCCTTGAGAACCTACTGTGTAACATTGTAAATATAAAGCCTAAGCCTCACTAGAGATTCCATGATGTTAGAAACACCATAACCATGGGGTATGCACCAATAAAGCTGCAAGTACAGAATGGAGCTGGTCCCAGCGGAAGCTTATATGTACTATTGGAGAGATTAGAACTAATGTCTTTGCGGCTGAGAATATGCTGTCACCGCCTCAGACACTTGATCTGGAAACTATATGGATATGATGTTTTTCCCTACTGGACTGTAGCTTTGCTCTGTTCCCATCTTTCCTTGCTGTACTCTCATCCCTCCTTGGAAAGTAGGAATATTTACTCCATGTGCAAACATGTACCATGCTTTTTGTGTTTTGTTAGAACTACAGCTCACTCCTCAAAGATTGCCTATGTCTCATAAGAAACTGAGCACTTTATGGGACTGTTTAGCCTATTTATTGAGTACATTTTTCATAAGAAAAAAAACTGTAAGCCTGTTGGGACAAAGGTTCTAATTGTGATAATTATTCTACATTTTCAACTTGATGAGATTTAGTATCATCCATCTATGAGGATGGTTTCAGAAAGGTTTAATAGAAAAAAGATACAATCCTTATTCAGGGTTCAACACAGGTCCGCCATATCAAAGGCTAGTCTCCTGAAATGAATAAGAAGAATTCAGACTAAGTGCAAGATTTCATAAACCTTTGCTTCTTGACTTGAGATGAAGTGTGTAGAGCACCTCATGAGTCTGGCTTCTGTCTCCATGGATGCCCCCACCACAAGGGACAGTAGCCTAGAAATGTGACTTAGCATCAATGCTACACTTTTGAACTTGTTTTGTTCAGATGTTTTGTTCTAGTGATGTGAAAAGTAACAATTTCATAGTCCACGATTGCATACTAATCTGGAGAAGGTAGTGGGAAGTTTTACAAAATATTCCTATAGAATAAACTAGAAATCCAAGAAATTTATCTTTGGCTTATTATTTTTACCTAATTTTTGAGAAAACAATTTAGCAGCAATATGCAAGTTGGTACACTTTATCTTCAAAATTACTTAGTAACTAAAATTTTTATAAATTAATTTTGTTAAACTTTCTATGGAGGATTATGACAGTAGATATTACATATGTGACTGAAACACACAATGGGCATTTCCTTGTCTATAAGCCAAAACCCAGATTATTATGTTTTTTGATAGAGCTATTCAAATATTTAGTCTACTTTAAGAATCTTTAACCAGGACCAATATTGAA
The DNA here is from genome assembly GCF_004785775.1 of Grammomys surdaster. NCBI lineage: Eukaryota > Metazoa > Chordata > Mammalia > Rodentia > Muridae > Grammomys > Grammomys surdaster. The sequence continues at coordinate 13,868,318 of NW_021604576.1, forward strand.
TGTGGTTCAAGGATGGGGAAGGTGCATCCACAAAAAGAGTTATGCAAAATAGACATCTAACTAATATTAAACATGAATAGGCTTAAGTATTTTCAAGTAAGTTATAGTTCTTAGTACAAACCTTGACTAATTTAGGCAAGAAATCAATAAAAAGAATCAGTTACTATGGTAGCTAATAATTCACTTACTCAGTGTCACCTGAAATTTTCTTTTTCATGATGTACCAATATCCCTAAAATCATTTCTAAAATGATTATATTCTGAAAAGGCCTCTTACCCTTTCCCTACAAAAATTATCTGATATGAGAAGATATCTGAAGACTTGCTAGGAATTTTGAAAGAACAGAACTTATAAACACATACTACAAAATGTTTTTATGAATTATTCATAAATAATCTTGATGAGTGTTTATTTTTTCTTCTAAAACGTTTTAGTCTACTTTATTTTTATTTAAATGGCAAAAATCACATAGTATTAAGGTAACTACTAATGGCTTATTTTTTTCATTACTTTCTTTATTCACTTAACATTCCAATCACACCCATCTTCACGCCTTTTGTTCCCTTCCCAGACCTGCTCTCCCACTCCCTGCTCCTATTCCTGTTCTCTTCCCTCCCCTGGGTAACTACCTGGCCTGGCACATCAAGTCTTATTAGGACCAAGTATATCCTCTTTCATTGAGGACATACAAGGCAGCAGAGATAGGGGAAGGGATCTAAATGCAGATGTAGAGTCTAACTCAGATACAGCCCCACTCCAATTGTTGGGGACACACAAGAAGACAAAGCTGCGCATATGCTACATATGTGCAGGGGGCCTAGGTCCAGTGTGTAAAAGTTCTTCGTTTGGTGGTTCAGTCTCTGATAGCCCCCATGGATACAGATTATTTGGCTCTGTATGTCTCTTTATGATATTCTTGATGCCTGTGGCTCCCTCAATTCTTCTACCTATTCTTCCACAGGACTTATAGTAAGGGCAAATTTGGGGTCAAAAGTTTTGTGAGTGGTTTGAAGTCCTCTTCCTTCCACTGGATGTCTTGCCTGGATAGTGAGGTGGTGACTTAAGCGTCAATATCCCCATCTGCTAGTAGTCTCAGCTCAAGTCACTCCTAAATACCCAGGACCCTCCCAGTTGTCTAGATTGTCCCAGACATGTCACCCTCCACTGATATCCCTTCTCTCTCCCAGTCCTTTCACCTTGAACACACTCTCCTTATAGCTGGTCATTACGCTAGTCCTTCTCAGCTTCTTTCAACTTTTCCCTAATTCAACCATAGGGTTCAGCAGTTTCTGTCCATTGGTTGGGTACAAATATCTGCATTTGACAATTTCAAGTGCTTGTTGGGTTTTCCAGAGGGCAGTCATGATAGGTCCCTTTTTGTGTGTACTCCATAGCCTCAGTAATAGTATCAGGCCTTGAGACTTCCCGTCGGGCTGGATCCTCAGGCTCCTCTCCATTTCCATCCCTGTAGTTCTTTCAGACAGGAGCAAATATGGGTCAGAGTTTTTGTTGATATCTTGTTTTCTCTGTTTATGGTAATAAAAGATTTTCCTTGGCATAGTAGCCTGAGCTAACACCTATGGTGTCTTAGCATCTACAAGATAATTACATAGATCCTAATGACTTTGGAAGTCTCTGTTGAGAAATCAGGTATAGTACTGATAGGACTGCCTTTATATGTTATTTAGCCTTTTCCCTTGGAGCTTTTAATATTCTTTCTTTGTTCTATATATTTAATGTTTTTATTATTATATAGCAGGAGGCTTTTCTATTTTGATCCAAGATAATTGATGTTCTGTAAACTTCTTGTATGTTTATAGGCTTCACTTTCTTTAGATTAGGAAAGTTTTCTTCTATAATTTTGTTAAAAATATTTTCTGGGCCTTGGAGCTAAGAATCTTCTCTTTTTCCTTTTCCTATGATTCTTAGGTTTGGTCTTTTCATAGTTTCTCATATTCCTTGGATATTTTGCCTGGGACTTCTCATATTTAATATTTCCATTGATTGTTGTATTGATTTCTTCAATCATATATTTCTCCTAAAACTGAGATTCTCTCTTCCTTCTCTTGTATTTTGTTAGTGATGCTTGTGTTTGTAGTTTCTATTTTCTTTTCTAGGTTTTACATCCTCAGGATTCCCTCAGTTTGTGTTTTTTAATGCTTCTATTACATTTTCAGGTCTTGAACAGTCTTATCTATTTCCTTCACCTATTTGATGGTATTTTCCTATATTTTGTTAAGGGTTTTATTAATTTCCTCTTTAGTTTTCTCTATCATCCTTATACAATTAGATTTCTTCTGCTTCAGCTGTCTTAGGATATATATGGCTTACAGTGGTAGAATAACTGGGCTCTGGGAATCCCTTTTTGCCTTGCCTCTTGTTGGTTGTGTGCTTACTCTGGCCTTTAGCCATCTGGTTGTGCTTAGAGTTATCTAAATGTTCCTGATTCTGACAGGACTCCTCAAAGAGGCAGCCAGTACCCTGTGCCTGACAATGGAGCTCAGTTAACAGTATGCGGCTCACCTCTGCTGGCTATGCCCCAGGTTAGTTGAATGTTCCTGGGGCCCCTGGGGCCTCCTTGGGAAGAAAGGCAGATCCATGGGTCTGATGATGGAGCTTAATGTACAGAGTACAGCTCACCTTTGCTGTCTTTGACCACAGTGGAACTGGAAGGTGGGGGAATGGAAGGGAGCCCTGGATTTTCCGGGAGCCTAGTAGACTTCCTTGGGTGGTGTGATGGTTTTTATATGCTTGGCCCAGGAAGTGGCACTATAAAGAGGTGTAGCCTTGTTGGAGTAGGTGTGGCCTTACAAGAGACACCTTGGTCATGGTGTCTGTTCACAGCAGTAAAACCCTAACTAAGACAAGCAGGAAGGAAATGAAGCTTCAGGGGACAATATGCAGCTTATCTCTGCTGTCTGTGTCACAGATGGATCTGTCAGTCAGGGAATAGGCGGGGATAGGTGGGGATATGTGGGGATAGGTGGGGATAGGTAGGGCAGAATCTCTGTGGTGTTTCTGGGGCCCTGCAGTCCTGGAAATTCCTGAAACCCAGCAGGCCTCCTCAAGAGAGAAGGCAAAGAAGATGTGGGTTGGGCGGCAAACTGTCTAGCTTACCTCTGCTGGCTATACCCCCTAATGTCTCATTTTTATACTCATTTGATATGAGTTCTGAACATCCCTAAGACTTCATCAGCAAAGCTTCTCATTTCAGTATATGGCAATTGACAAGAAGATGGCTGACTCTTCAACATTAAAGGAATATAAAACTTTGGAAATCTTAGACCTAAGTTGAGGATTCATTATGGAATTTCTCCGCACAAGTCTCAAGAATCCTTGTGCAAAACATCCCATTAAGGTTATGAGAGCCATAGTTGGTTTATACATCAAGAAAACAGTTTTTTTGAGACACAACAGGAAAAATGGAGATGAGAACCCACAGCAGTTCAACATATGCAGGAACTGGCAAGTTTCATCATGATAAAATCCTATCCGAGAAGACAGAAGGTCGACATGAAATCTCACAACTAGCTGAGAATCCATTGGACTTTTGTGGCTTCAATGGAGAAGTCACCATGGCATGGAATTTGAGAAAGTATATATATTCAGAGTATCATCTGTGGAGTTTTCAAATTATTAATTAAAATATAAAATGATATGAGTAAAATGCAATTCTAAATTTAATTTATATTTCAAGATGGACTCAGTATCACATTCTCTGCAATAGACTGACCATCTGGACAAAAATACAAACAGAAAAACATCAGAATTATTTAAAATCACATATCAAATAGGATAAAAATATATTAACAGAACGTGACAACCAAATACCAAAAGATATACTTTCTACTCTGCAGCGAAAGGAAGCTTTTCTATAATAATCCTCATTCTGGGAAACAAACAAACAAACAAACAAAACAGAAAATTAAAAAATAAAAGCTTTACAGCTTGAAAAAGACTAAAATTACTCACTGTAATTTATTTGACTACAGAGTAATAAAACTTAAATTTGACAGAAGATAAAACTCTACCAATACACAAACTTATGAAGGTCAAAGAATTCATTATTAATTGATAAGGAAAAAAACAAACAAAAAGAAAATCTAAAGAAAAAAAAGGAAGGAATGGAGGGAAAGAAAACAAAGAAATAAATTATGAAAATAAATTTAAAAAACACACAAGAAAATCTCAGATACATTGAAAGCAGTGCTAAAGGAAAATGTCTAGCTCAAAGTGCCTATATTAAGAAAAATCAATTAAGAGCAAATAAATGCATAAATGATACAACTCAAAAATTTGGGAAAGCATGAACAAATCAAATGTTAAAAAGTCAATGACAATTAAAATAATAATTCAAAAAAGAATAGCAGATCAATAAAATTATAAATGAAGAAAATAGTACAAAGAATCAATAGTACAGTGTCTAAGAGCTGTGAAGCTTTTAGAAGATGAACAAGACTGAGAGACCCTTGGTCCACTTAGTGAAAACAAAGAAAGGGAAGAAGATCCAAATTAACAGAATCAGAGATGTACTGGAAAACAGTACAAAAATATCAAAGAAATCTGGTGTATTAGAAAAGAATAATTTTTAAAGTATGTACTCCATAAAGTGGAAAACATAAATGAGATAAATTCTAGATTCAGTTAAGCTATCAAATTAAATCAAGAAGAAATAAAAATATATACAAAACCATAAAAAGTGAACAAAGAGTGTAATACATGCACACACATACATACATACATACATACATACATACATACATATATACATACAATTATATATATAAAACATTACAAAAAAGCAGGTAAAACATTTCAGAGGCAGATGGATGAATTCTAAAATACTCTGAAATAAGATCTACAGTAGTTAATCACATCACAAAATAAACATATAGGCTAATAGTTCCAATGAAAATAGTCTTAAAAATTCTCAATAAAGTACTTGCAAAGAGAATGTGGAAATATATCAAAAGGATAGTTCACCAAGTGTAAGTTAAAATAAGCCCTGAAATGCTGGTATAGTTCGAAATACACAAATTCAGATGACAGGAGGTAAGAAGACAGGAGTGGATTGGTGGGTGGAGGAGAACCCTCATTGAGGCAGGAGGTGGAGGGATAGAATAGGGGTTTCCAGAGGGGAGCCCTGGAAACATTTGAAATGTAAATAAAGAAAATATCCAATAAAAGAAAAAATTTTTAAAAAATGTAAGAAACAAGGAAAAAAGAAAAATGTAATAAAGTACAGAATTGTAATTACAGAAAAAAATCAGATGATCATATCAATTGATATAGAAAATTTCTGTGACAAAATATAACATGTATTCATGGTAAATATCTTTAAAAATATGAAGAGAAAGGGAAGATACCTCAACAAAATAAAAGCTATATATAATAAAACATAACAACATCATCCCAAATAGTGAAAACTTGAAACAATCTCAATAACCTTAAGAATCAGAAAGGTATATCCACTATCAACAATATGTTTTCATTATTGTGATCCAAATACAATTGGAATAATAAGGCAAGTGAAGAAACTTAATGTGATAGAAATAGAAAAAATAGAAATCCCTATTCATAGATTGCATAACACTGTATATTAGAATTCTCCAACATTCTACAAGAAAACGTCTAGGAAAAAAAGCCAGCAATTTGGCAGCATACAGAATCAATTTGCACAGATATATAGGTTTTCTATACACTAACAAATGCACAGGTAAGAAAATCATGGAACAACTGCAATTCACAATAGACTCAATGAAAATAAAATATATAGGAACAAAGCTAACCAAAGTAGCTTTCTACAATGAAAATTTTAACCTCTGAAGAAAGAGATAAAAGACACTAAAAAATGGAAAAGCATCCCATGCTCATAAATTGGTAAAATTATTATTGTGAAAATGGCCACATTATAAAAATCTTTTTAAAAAAATCAATAAAATTGTTATCAAAATACCCATCTCATTCTTCACAGAAATATAGAGAAAAGGCTATTTGAAGATTCTTAAGGAGTAAAGAAGATACTGGATAGTGCAAACAATCTAAACAAAAAGAAAAATGCTGATTGTCATTACATTTCCATATCATACAATATATTATAAAGCCAAACTTATTAAACCAATATGGTGATGGTACAAAATTCACATATAGACCAAAACTTAAAACTCAGTTGAGTACACATAAATTTTGCTATTGATATTTAACAGAGATGGCAAAAATATAAGTTGATGGATAAAAGTCCTCAACAAAATGTTGCCAGGAAATTTGAATATCCACATGAAGAAGACATTTGACCCATATCTATCATCGTTCCTAAAAATTAACTCAAATGAGTCAAAGAACTAAATGTGAGTGGTATCTCACAGGTAACTAGAGTCAGCTCCTGATGGGGACATCATGGAGACAGAAGCTAGAATCCTGAGGGCTCTATACACTGTATATATTTGAATGTTTAATCACCAAGGAGTGAAAAGATTAGAGGGAATAGGAAGTGTGGCCTGTTTGGAATAGGTGTGGACTTTTTGGAAGTTGTGTGTCACTGAGTTTAAAAAGAGAGATTTCAAAATCCAGGCTAACCACAGGTATAAGAATCCTCTCTTTGATTATACATCAGTATGTATAGCTAGTAGCTATTGATCTAGTGTTTTCTTTCATTCTATCATGTTCCCACTGCCATAATAGTTTAGAACTCTGAAACTATAAGCAATCTCCCATTAATTCTTTCTCTTATAATAGTTGCCTGAACCATAGTGTCTCATCACAGCAATAAAACAGTGAGTGACAAAACAGATGTGAAATTTATAACACAGAAAATGATAGAAGAAAATTTAGGCAGTAACCTAAGTGATACAACTATAAAAAAGGAAAATAAGACTCTATTTTTCCAGGACACAATGAGAAGACGAAATCTAAGGATAATAGATATAGAAGAAAGCAAAGATTTCCAACTTAAAGGGCTAGTAAATATCTTCAACAAAATTATAGGAGAAAACTTTCCTAACCTAAAGAAAGAGGTGCTTATGAACATACACGAAGCCTACAGAACTCCAAATAGACTAGATCAGAAAAGAAATTCCCCCTGTCACATAGTAATCAAAATAAAGAAAGAATATTAAAAGCAGTAAGGGAAAAAGTCAAGTAACTTATAAAGGCAGATCTATCAGAATTACATCAGACTTCTCACTAGAGACTATAAAATCCAGAAGATCCTGGACAGATGTTGTACAGACCCTAAGAGAACACAAATGCCAGCCCAGGCTCGGAACACACATGGAGGGACCCATGTCTCTAGCTGTATTTGTAGAGGATATACTTGTAGGGAATCAGTGGGAGATGAGGGCCTTGGTTCCTTGAAGGCTAGATGCCCCAAAGAGCAGGAATTCGAGGGCTGGGAGGTGGGAGTGGGTGGATGGGTGGGAGCGCACCCTCATAGAAATAGGAGGAGAGAGGATGGATTAAGGGGTCTCTGGGGGGGGGAGGGAGAATGGGGAAAGGGAATAGCATTAGAAATGTATATAAAGTACCCAATTAAAAAACAAACAAACAAATAGAGAAAAAAAGACAGATAATGAAACTGGATATTGCAATCAAATATTTCAGACATTTTAGCAGAAATTTAACATTAACCATGTTACTGGGATTCCTTATAATTGACAAGGACAAGAAACTGTGGAATGGGCCCATAGAACTTTAAAACAATATCTTCATAAAATAATAAAGGGAGATATATATTCCTCTATATCACAAGTTTATTTAAATTATGTTCTTTTTATTTTAATTTTTTTTTTAAATTGGATGCCAAGGAATGTTCTGCTGAGTGTCTATGGCACTCTACAACTAGGCATACTTATGAGTGGCTGAACTCCACTCACTGGCATAAGACATTATCTGATCAGGTATTAAATATGGGGAAGAAGGGATGTTTGTGTTTTTTTCTGCAGGATGCTGAAGGAACATGGTGGCCACCAGAACAAAATGTGAGACACGCTGATACCAGGACAAAAAATGATAATGACCTGTGAGCTTGCTGAGTGCCCTAACTATGGTGACTGGGAAGCTGAATTGGACATATTTTCTTTACCTACCTTTGCTTACCTATACCCCTGATGGAGCAAGCTGCCTTGCCTTAAGTTTTTAGATCTTGTGGAATAGAGTATGCAAAAGAAAAGTTATAATGTCCTTTGTATTGTTATTAAATATGACTTTGTATTGTCATTCAGACTCAGTCATGGACTGGTCTAAAAAGCAATCCAATATTGGAAATAACAGTCTTCATTTGGAAGCCTTGTTCTAGACATTATCAGAGACATATTTGGAAATTAGCTGCAGTTCTTTATGATGGTATGTTAGCAAGAGATTCAAGTTGAGACAGAATCTGGATTTCAAATATGTGTTATCAAAAGTTTTAAGGATCTTTTAATTGTCAAGTTAAAAATACTTTTTTTCTTCTACAGTATTTAATGTAAGTTTCATTGATTGTACACCTTATAATTGCATTTGTGTTTTGAAATCTGGCATGCCAGTTATGGAAGTCTATCAATCAGCTTTTGTTTTAGTGCCCTGAGTATCACAGAACCTTAGTATTCTAAAAATAGCTTGCAAGTATCAAAAGAAATGAGTCAGGTTTTAAGCAGAAGCAAGAGGGTAGTGGGTTTGATTATTGCTGGTATAGCAGCTTTAATTACATTAATTGCTAGCACCACTGCTTCTAAAAGTGCTGTGACACAAGAAGTTAAGACAGCTACTTTTGTTAATCATTTAGCAAAAAAAAAAATGTTACTAACATGTTTAATATATAAGAGGATTTAGATAGGCATTGGGAAGAATGGATTGACATTCTTTATCCTATTCAAATTACTGGTAGGAGCTTTAGAATTGAAGGGTAAGGCGCCATCTCGAGTGTCATGCCAAACACTATTTGAGTAACTTTAGTTCTAAAATTTACAGTGGCAGTCATTACAATTAGGAAGAAGTTTAAAGACACTTGCAGTATATTTGGCATAATTCTAACACCTCTCTGGATAATTTAACAATACATAGGGGAGCTTATGAATTTTAATAATGCTGCTCTGCTGATTGTTTATGTGGTAGACATTGCAGATAAAATTGCCCATGGCCTGAGGTCAGTATTTCTATTTTGATCAAGCTTCAAGAATGGAATATATAGCTTGTTCATGCTAACTCTTTTTGTTTTTGGAATTCTTTTATTCCTGCCCATTGTGTTAAAGCTTTTCTTTAACAACATCAACATGTTGACAGCCAAAGTACATGCCATGAGTCTGAAAATGGACCCACAGACAGAGTTATTAAATTAGCAGGCTAGCAAGCCAAGGATGTCTAAGATTCTGCACAGAGCCTTACCAATCTAAGAAATAAGTGCATTGCTTTTGATAATGCATATTGCATGATGGGTAAGGAAGGCATTCTTGTCAGAAAGACCTAAGACAGGCTCAGTCTTGTTTATGAAATAAAATAGGGGGAGAGACAGTGAGCCTTTGGGGCTGCTTGTCAAGAATCTGACATGGGCCAAGGACAAGGAAATGGACTGATTGACAGGAATCTGACATTGGCCAAGGAAAAGGAAGTAGGCTTCAGGCAGGAATCTGACATTAGCCTAGAACAAAGAGGTAATCTCTGGTAAGAATTTAAATATTAGGCTACAACAAAGAAGAAATCTCAGGCAGGAATCTAAATATTAGACAAGAACAAAGAAGTAATTTCTGACAGGAATCTAAATTTTAGGCTAGTATAAGAAAGTAGGATTCAGACATGAAAATTAATTTGGGCTAGGA
>NW_021604576.1:13878119-13925970 GCF_004785775.1 Grammomys surdaster
AGAAAGTAGGATTCAGACATGAAAATTAATTTGGGCTAGGACAGGGATGAAGCCTCAGATACTTTGATCATCCTGATAATCCCTTAGAAACAGTGATCATGGAAGTGTTCACGTTGTTGGGTTTAATGCCTTGCTTGCTCTTTGACTATTTGTGTTTATTGTCTTGCTTGTTCCTTGACTATTGGCATCTATTGTATTGCTAGACCCTCAACCTAGAATTGACCTTAATATGTGCATGTAATTAAAATGGAATAAAAGCAGAAAGGTGGAGAGAGGATTGGATAGGGGTTCTAGGGAGGGGAAATGGGGAAAGAGGATGACATCTGTATTGTAAATAAATAAAATATCCAAGAGAGAGAGAGAGAGAGAGAGAGAGAGAGAGAGAGAGAGAGAAACAACCTAAAAAAAGAAAGAAAGAAAGTAGACACAGTGCTAGGCAGTGGTGCCACACACCTTTAATCCCAGCACCCAAGAGGCAGAGGCAGGCATATCTTTGAATTTGAGGCCAGTCTGATCTACAGAGCAATATACTGAACATTCAGGGCAACACAGAGAAATCCTGTCTCAAAACAGCACCAACAACAATAGACACAAAAATTGTTTTCAGTCATAGAACAGAAACCTACTGTCCAGAATTCCTGGAATAGAGAATGTGCCCAGTTGTCTGGGGACATAACAAGTGTTCCATCTCCTTTTCAGAACTATGGTAGTGTAACACTTGTCTAATAAGGATAATATTGAAAGCAATTTAGGAAGGTTATGAAACCTTTCTTTATTTGAAATCTGCCATTATTTCATGTAAAAGTACAAAATAAGAATAAACTGAGGAGAAATGAAATGTAACTGGAAATACAGACCATTGTGAGCTGTCATGTGTGAACTAAATATTGGTCCTCTGCAAGGGAGTTAAGGGTTTATAATACCTAGGCCATCTCCCTAGTCCTGCTCTAAACTGTCCTGGTATCCTTTGCTGATGTGCAACAATTTGTGGCCATGGACGTTGGGAAGACAATCTGTTCTCCTCATTCCTCCTATTCAAGTGCTATATCATCCAGAAACCCCGGCATAGGAATCTACTAAGTGACATCTAATTACATATCTAGGCCTCTTGTGGTTACTATTCTTACTCTCATTTTTATGTTATTTATATTAGTTGTGTGAAAATTCCCCATAATGTGTTTTGATCATAATCACTGTTCTCCATTCTAATCCTACACGTACCCATTTTTCTACCCATCAAACATTGTATGCTCTTTTTCTTTACACCTACCAAGCCCAATATGTGCTGACTATATAATCTTAATATATGGCCTTCTACTGGGATATAGTTAACTTACCAGGGATAGACTCTTAAAGAAAATTGAGTCTCTCTTCATTGAGGTATCTACTGCTAATAGTCCCTTGGCTAGACGTAGGATTTTATTTACCCCGCCTCTCACTTGATAGAATTTTGTTTGACTAGGCCTTGCATGGGTATTCTCAGCCTATCATAAACACTGAGTTCATATATGCTCAGTTGTATCTGGAGGAAATTTTCCTTGTAGTCATCTAGCTTCTCTGGTGATAAGAGTGTTTATCATGTATGTAATCTGCAAGATGATTCTCTGGCAAAGACAAATAACTGACCATTTAGAAAAAAGAGATAAGTGATCCATAGAGAAAGCAGAGTAACACATTTCTCCCTTCAGGATAAGAGAGGCCCAAAGGCTAGTAGTTTGCTCAGGCTTCTGTATTTTTCATAATGTCTCCACACCCTTCCTGTCTGGATATTGGTTTTGTTTGGCTACTTATCTCTAAGTTTTTCACTTTTCTCTTCACAGTGTCTTTTAGATCAACAAGTTGCTATTTCAGGAAGCTAACTTTTACTTTCTTTGACTTCCTGCCTAGTGTTTTAGAAGATGGCCAAGTGGTGAATTTGAGAAATCTTGAAACCAGTTTATCTCATCTGGAATAATATGGAGGAGAGAAGAGAAACATACATAACTACATTCCCTACTACATCTAAGGCTATCACAGCAGGGTAAATTCTCAATAGGTAGAGGTCTAAACCAGCCCTAGTGGGAAAAGAACATCTAATTGGGAAGAAATTTTGTCATAGTTGCAGGATAGAAAGGTCTGAGATATAAGGATAACTTGGGTCAGTAAAATAACAATATCCTCTGACTGATTATCTGGCCATAGTAGCCAGGCTACGGTCATACAAATGGGCAGTACCCATTTGAGCCAGAAAAGTAAAATTAGATGATATTCTCCTCTTAACCCTGAAAAACAAGGAGATAGAAAGAAAATCACCCCGGGTACTCAGAACTTAGCAGTCTGACTCTAGGGTCCCAGTACTTAAGCCATGCTGTTTCTAGTGATGTAAAATTGAGTAATTTCATCTACAACTAATGGGCCTTTCTGTTGTTTACAGGAGAAGCTCTGAAAGAACTTTCTTCTTGACAACACTTGGCAGGCATTATAAAGGGCTTGGGAAATGCAAGGTCCTGAAGCAACCATTTAATTTTTACACAGCAAGAAGCTGAGTCTATCAAGCTCTCAACTCATGCTAGGATCAGCTCATAGCTGTGAAGACTTTCTATTCCTGTTGATTTTCACATACTCTAATTGAGATTCTCCACTAAAAGCCTCTTTTAGAAACTTATAGTTTATATTTAGCTCAGGCCCATGTTAGGAAACATCAAGAGTTACTCTCTTGGGGCCCATGGGTTTCAGAGACACCAATAAATAAAGACACAGTCTAAAATAGCCTATCCTTAACAATATCCATTTATGAGACAAACTAAGATATATTAGAAAGTTTTCCAGAACTTCTTAGTCTTTCTTTCCATGGCATCACATGAAGATGTTAAAGTAATACATATAGGAAATTGTATCATCTCTTCCCTTATTGTTAACCATAAAAGAAGAGGAAGGCTGTTCAAATGATTTGAATTTACTGGTTTAATACATAAAGAACTTAATGAATTCCTAATCTTATCTTGCCTGTTTAAGATCGATCATTTACAAAAACAATTAATGAAAAAGGGAGGCCATGAATTTGAAAGAGAGCAAGGAGAGTTGTGTGGGAAGACTTGGAGAGAAAAAAAAAGAATCAATGAATTGTGTAATTATATTATAATCTCAAAAGGTAAAATACTTTTTTATGATACAGATACATAAAAGAAATTCCCTTTGACCCTTTTCTCCCTTAAATTTATAATTTAAGTAATATAAGTAAGAACAATACCCAATTGAAGAGAATACAGAATTTTTTTTTTCTCACTGCAATTGAAAAGTAAAATCAAGACTAGGTTTGGATATGGAAGGCAGACCAAAAATCAAGGCAGGCAACAAGAGGAAAATATTTTTTCTTAGTTAGAGAAAATCAGGATTGGAGATAGTGGGCAGAAAGAACAATGACTCAGATTCAATAAAGTCCTCATTTCTAGACCCCACCCAATAAAGGATATTTTTTTTTTATTTCTTGATTTGTTATTGCTGTTGGTGATGGTGGTTTTTTTTTTTTTTTCTTGCAGTAGGCTCAGGAAAGATACGGTGCTGGAAAGGTAGCTCAGTTTTCTAAATATGGATCACCAGGAAGTAGAAACTGACTACAACATACATTTTCCAATAAGGCTACACCTGTTCCAATAAGGTCACATCCCCTAATAGTGTCACTCCCTATGATCCTATGGGAGCCATTTTCTTTCAAATCATGACATGCCCCCATAGGTTGGTAGCTTATGGAAACTTACTTTCAGTCCAACTTCAAAAGTCTTCCTAGTCTATAACAGGCTCAACTCTTTTAAAAACTCTTTCTGAGTCTCTTCTGCGATTCATGCAACCTCTCAACTATAGCCTCCTATAAAATAAATATCAAAAAGTAATCATATAATTCAACACACAATAGTAGAGGATATGCATGGCCATTCCAAAAAGGTGGAAAGGGGGCATAGTGAAAAAATACTGAACCAAAGCAAGACTGAAAAGCAGCTGGGCAAACTCCAAACTCTGCATCTCCATGTCTAATGTCAAAGCTCTCTTCAGATTACCAATCTGTCAGGGGCAGCCTCACTTATATACAGTGAAGGCCTAAAATCAGCCATAGTCCTACGTCAGTCTGCTAACACAAAGTCTTGGGTCTCTGTGGAGAAACACTGAAACATATAGCTAAACATAAAGCTGTAAACAGGCAGCTTTGGTAGAAATTTGCCAACCTGGATAAGAACAAGTAGTCATAGGTCTTGTGGAGAGTAAGACCTTGTAGATAGGTAGCCTTGCTGGATAATACCAACTTATGTAAGGACAAGTGAATCATAGGCAGATTCATAGCAACCTGTCCCCTGAACCTTCACCTAGCCAGTACCCTGTTCTGGAAGATATCTGTACTCCCCCTGAACACCTACATTCCTGGGTCATCCCCTTCCCCACATCCTGCCTCTATGTACATATAACCCCTGTGTGAAAAAAGTAAGATCAGGGGTTTTATAGACAAGCCACTTGTTCTTTGTGTCCTCTGTCCTCCAGTTCTCTCTTTCAGGTCTTCTGATGTCAATTCAATGTCCGATGGGACTGGGATAAATTCCTTTTAGCTTTGTTGACTACAACATACTTCTTTCTCTTGGGCTGTTTCCACTCCCTGTTAGATGCTCTCCTTGTTAGATGTGACACAGCTCTGCCATCTCCAACATTTTAGGATCTCCAAGTTAATCAAGACTTCACCTTCACAGCTTCATACAATGGCTTCTCTAGGCCTCCATACAGAAACACCTCTGACAAGTCTGACCTCAGTTGCTTCCCTTAGTTGCAAAGGGAGAGTCCATTATCCCATTCTTCTGAAGCTTGACTATAAAGCCAGGATCACATGGACAAAGCTGCCAAGTTCAGCTGCTTTCTTGGGCTGGAACAAGGCCCCCTCAATCCATTACAACTTCATTGGCTTTCTTTTTTCAATGGTTTCTTTCACTGTCTTCGAACTTTAGACCAGTGTAGCCTTGAAATCAAAGCTGAATGTTTCTTTGCCTCTGGAGTGCTAGGATTTAAGGCATGCACTACCATACCCAATGCTGAGATTTCCTTTAATTCCTTTTCACAAGTTGGAAGCTTAACTAGGTGGGATCTTGCCCTGAGGTCACCATTCCCTTTATTTCATTTAACATCAGGTTTTTCTTCAGTCTGTCTATCTCCTTGAACACTTGATTTACTCCATTTCATGTTCTAGTACCCCCTTTCTCCTTGAACTGTATTTTTCCTTACTCAGCTTGCTCCTTTTTATTTCAAACTTTCAAAAGAGTGAACAGTAATTATCACAGGACAGAATCAATTCTAGACTGAAGTGTAATTTTCTCTGCCAAAGCAATTAATCGCAAGCTCTTCAATTTAGACTCAGACCGGGTTTTTTTACAAGGGCAAAAAGCTTCCATATTTGTTTCCAAAATATCATAAGATCACTCTCTAGGACACCTAATAAAATTATTCTTCTCTGAAATATCTTGATCCAAGCCCCCACAGTACAAATAACCTTCAGTATCACTGCCTTATATGCTTTCACTAGTATGGCCCTTTAAGCAGTACTTAAAGCACTCTCCTACTTTCCTAACCCAAAGACTCAAAAGTTTGCTTTCTCCAAACAAAAGTATGGTCAAAACTATCACAGCAGTAGCCTAGTACCTGGTACTAACTTCTGTCTTATTTCTAGTTGCAAAGCTGTGAAGCTACACCATGACCGTAACAACTAATGTGAGCTGAGCAAGGAGGAAAAAAACAACCATAAGAAACTGTACAGAAAAATGACCACAGTGCCTCAACCCTACACATAGTACTACAGGCAACTAAATAAATCTGAAGCAGAAGAAGTGATTCTTTCCAGGAAGGAGCATATCAGTTTGTTTGTACAGTACCAAGTGGACTTAAAAACATACATACAAACAACAATACATGGATTCAAAATATATGTTATATTTATAATATGTATGTGATGTATAAATATACACTACAATATATATGCATGTGATAATATTTGTTAAAGGGGGTCATGAATCTCAAAGATAATGGGAAGCAGTGTATTGGAGGGTTTAAAGAGAAGAAGGGAAGGAAGAACTGTAAGTAAATTATAATCTCAAAATTGTAATGCAAAATAATCCCCATCAAACTGAAGAAGCCAAGTGAGATTGATGAATTCCTAAATATATATTGACTACCAAGCTAAATCACAATGAAATAAGTAACTTGAACAGACCTAGAACCAAAAAAAAAGAATCAGTAACTAAAAATATCCCAACCACAAAAGACCCAGAGCCAGGTAAATTCACTAAAATTTTAATGGTTCTTTGTAGAAGAACTAACACCAACACTCTTCAAATTATTCTCTAGAATATAAAACGAATATACCAAAATGTATTTTTGTGAATCTATTATCTTGATACCAAATCCAGAAAAAAAGGACCTATGAAAAAAATCAAAGTTATAGGCCAATATCTCTACTGATAATGTTCACAAAAACTCTCATTAAGGTGCTTAACAATGACTCAATGTTTAATAGCATTGGCTTCTTTCCCAGAGGATCTAAGTTCAATTCCCAGGACCTATATCTTGGCTTAAAACTGTCTGTATATCCAGTTCTGATCTGTATGGGAAAATAACATGTATATGGTGTACATACATACATATATGAAGGCAAAATGCTCAAACAGAAAGTAAATAAATGAATATACTTCTACAATATATTTTAAAGACTCAACAAAATACTTGTATAAATACAAAAATGCATAAATTAATCAACCACAATATCCAAGGTATTTTCTTCCTAGAGATTCTGGCATTGTTCAATATATATCATTAAATGTAATAGTCCATAAAGACAGACAGAAATCATGTGATTGTCTCCTTTTGCAAAATCCAACGTCCTTCATAATAAAAATCCTAGAGACTCTAGGGATATAGGGAACATATCTCTTAAAAATTAGGTCAATATACAGCAAGCCTACAACAAACAAATTCAAAAACAGAGAAAAATTTGAATCACTTCCATTAAAATCAGAAACTAGTCTCATTAATTTTTTTGGATAAACTCCAGAAGTTGAACAGTGTACCAACTGAACTGATAATGTTGTTTTTTACATTATCTTTAACAGTTGGATACTTGTCTCATACATTAATACCAAGAGCTTATGGTTCTTCCATTTTTGCTTTCAAATCCTCATGTTCATTGCCAATTGTTCTGTGCACAATTATAAGTAAGATGAAACACCATGTAAAAGAGGAAAATGATTACTGAAAATAGAACAAACCACAGCTCTAGAATGGGAAGAGTACACAATGTTTGTATTTAGTAATAGCAAGAATCAGACCACTGTCAACTTGCAGTTGCTAAGCTGACATCCTTGGCATAATGAGGGTCAAACTGTACTGCTGCCCTTTAATGTCTTTCCATTTCCAACATTGTCCATGGCTCCACAGTGCTTTTCCCTGTGATTTTAACTGCTTTGTATCAATGCTGTTACTCATACACTTAAGGTGAGTTAAAAATCTAAGTTGAAGTGGAATTTCAAATATCTCCGTTACAGGAACTATATTTTGTTCTTTTGTCTTCCTTCTTGTTGTTATTGTTGTTTGGTTGCTTGTTTTTTGTTTTGATTTTGTTTGCTTCAGGATTCAGAATCTATCTACATTGTTCAGACTGGCCTCAAACTCATGACCCTCCTGCCTCTACTTCCTGAGGGCTGGTGAGTTCTTGCAGAATGCTAAAAACTAGAATTTTTCTCCATGAGAAACTTTAGATTTTCTTGTATGAATGAAATTCTTCTCTTTTAACTCACACCCTTCTCAGATAACTTACTCTGTGCCAAAACTAGACAATGTCTTCTAAGAGACACCAGTTTATTTGGGGAAATGTGTTTTCTCATCATATTTCCAAATAGGATCTGACTATCTCATATTTATAAAATGAATGGCCCCTTTCATGTTTACATTTATTGAAGTATTATAAAAATTGCAAAAGGCAAGAAAGCAGTTCTGAGATTTCACTATGAAAACATTTTATCATGTAGCCTGGAGCATGACAAGACCTAGTGCTTTCAGGTCCACCCACTCTCCAGCTTCATATAAAACCAGATCTGATTATCCCAAACTTACTTTACATATCTGAAGAAAAAAATTGTTTTTATGGAACTATACCTTTTTGTCTTCTCTTTCATGTTAGTAATTTTCTCATTTGAAAATTTTACAATCTGTCAATCAAAAAATAAGCAAACAATTTTATCTAATTAAATGCATACCAAAAGCCATGGAGATCTTACAAAGAGGTGGCATTTGCAGGTCTTTGTTATTTATCAACCAAATCTATAATTATTATCCCTGCATCAAATAAAGGAACAGAATATATCTATAGCTAAATATTTCAGTTTTGCGTTATACTGGCTGAATCCTTTTGGTGCACCTTGGCTATAAATACTTCCTTTTAAAAGTGATTACATTTGTATCTTTATGGATGTAAAACCTGACCTTAACAAATGCTTAAAAAATATAAAAAAGTATATAATTTTAGAGAATTGTGTTTAATTTTTGAAGATAAATGGCATCAATTTTAGAAATAAATGATGGATTCCCACTTAAAATATTGGACTTCATTTAATGTTTAGAGATAGTGGCTCCTACCCTCAGCTAATCCAACTATTCTTTGTCATTTTAATCCTATCAAATTAATTTAAATTATTGCGTGAAAAGGTTAATTATTGTATGAGCAGTCTCTAGAAAACTGACATGATAGAATATACACATACACGCACACACACACACACAGACACACACACACACATACACGCACACACACACACACATTTTTCATTGGTTTACAAAAGAGAGGCTGGGTAGTCAAACTGTGGCTATCTGTATGCTGGAAAGAGGCTGTAAACCCAGAAACTATTCAGGCCACAAAGTCATATGCTCCAAAAGTCTCAATTTGTTACTGAGTAGCTAGAAGGTTTCTGGAGATCCTTTGGGCTTTAGTCCATGTTGAAATGATGAAAAAGCTGGATTCCAGTGTCAGTGATAAGGCTGGAAGCAACAGCAGCACAATTAGTGCTCTTACCAGCAAGCAGGGTATACACTGGCACAAGTGCACTATTTTCATTTTGGACATCTTATATTTGGACTGCCAACCAAACTTCTGCCCACTTTATAGCAGGTCTTCTATCAGTTAATACTTTCTAGACATGTCCTCATGAATCCATACAGATCCATGTCTATTAGTTCATTTCAGAGCTAACCAAATTGACTATCAAATCCAGCACCACACATTTTGTAATCAAATACCTTAGTGTGATGTGAACCTGCCTATCACTAAGCTCCATTTGTTTTCTGGAAATTAAAATGTGATATTTTAAATAGTATCTTCTGTTTTATAGGTTTATGTAGAGAGCTGCGGTGAGCGGTGACAGTATTCGCCATTACAAGATGGCGCTGGCATCCGGTGCTCTCCCAAGTTTACAGTTGAACTGCGCATGTGCAAGTGGTGAACGTTTGCCAAATCACGGCCCATCCCGGGCCATAATATGCATTCCTGAGCAAGCAGCCAATCAGAAATGAACACACCGCTCCAGGGTAGATATAAGCAGTACCTTTTCGGGACCCGGGGTCTTCCTCTTCACATCGCAATAAACACTTGCTGCAAAAGGATCCTGGTGTCCGCGTGTGTTCTTGCTGGCGAGACGATTGCACGGGTCACAGCTGGTGCCGATACCCGGGAACCCACCATCGCCGGCGCCGAGGAGACCCCATTCACGGGGAGGATTCAGAACTGCAGGACGAAGGTAAGCTCTGAGGTATGTTTGGTCTTGATCTATCTCATCTCTCTCCCCAGTTACTAGGTGCTGTAGAGGCTCTCATTGTCGTTGTGGCAGCGCTCATTCTCTTCCTTTTGGTTTCGTTTTGTTTCCACCGATTCTCTTGTTAAATTCTGCCGCCATTGGGCACAGTTAGTCAGACGTAGATAAGCCGCGGTGTCCCTCTCCATGTGTCAGATTCTCTCGTAGATAAGAGAGCAACATGGGAGCTTCGCATTCGGTGATCACGACGCTTCAGTCACTCTTGTGACAGCATGAGTTAAAAGTCTCTACAAAAACGTTAGAGGGGTTTGTGAAGGAGGTCGACCGTGTGGCGCCCTGGTATATATGCTCAGGGTCGCTAACACTTGCCTCCTCGGACAAATTGGAGGGCAATTTAATTAGGGAACAACAGAATGGAAAATTGAAGCCTGGGACTCGGCCGCTGTGGAGGCTAGTAAGATCGTGCCTACAAGATGAGAAATGCCGCCCAACTATTGTGGCAGGTCAGGGAGTGCTAGAGGAGTTACAAGACAGCATGTCAGAAACAGAGCGAGATAAGAGGTTAGGAGGTCAGAAAGAAAAAAGAAAAGGCATGCCTAAGAAAAAAGACCCTTCCAAAGACGCTGAGTCCTCGGAAGTGAAAGATAAGGGAAAGGACGCCCTGGGAGAGAAGCACATGAAGGGAGAAGAGGCCTCAGAAAGAAAATCTCTTTATCCGGTAAAGGAATTGGAGGCCTAGGGGCTTGATAGCTCTGAGTCAGAGGAACTAAGTCCCTCTAAGGAAGAGGACTTAGATGAATTGACCATTTTGCAGAACTCCTACCCTTTATTAATTGCTACATTAGGACAGCGGGGTCTGCATATTGCCACAGAGAAGGTTCAAATTTCAGAAATTGGTTCCTTTTTAGGGACAGTTATTTGCCCTGAGAAAATAGTTCCTCAAAAATTAGAAATTCACAGAGATCATTTACATACCTTAAATGATTTTCAAAAATTATTAGGTGATATAAATTGGTTAAGACCATTTTTGAAAATTCCCTCTGCTGAATTGAAACCTTTGTTTGACATTTTGGAAGGAGATTCTCACATTTCCTCGCCAAGGGCACCAACACTGGCTGCAAGCCGTGCCCTGCGAATGGTAGAGGATGCCTTGCAGGAGGTCCAGCTAAAACGCATTGATGAGACTAAAATTTTAATTTATGTGTCTTTAAAACCAGACATTTACCAACTGCTGTGTTATGGCAGGACGGGGTCTTATTATGGATCCATCCTAATGCATCCCCTGCAAAGATTATTGAATGGTATCCAGATGCAGTTGCTCAGCTTGCCCTTTGGGGATTAAAAGCAGCTAGAACCCATTTTGGAAGGGAGCCTAAGGTTCTGATAGTACCTTACACTGCACATCAGGATCAAATATTAACTGCTACCTCCGATGTTTGGGTGGTGTTAGTCACCTCCTTTAATGGCCAAATAGATAATCATTATCCTAAACATCCTATTTTACAATTTGCCTTGACTCAGGCTGTTGTTTTCCCATGTATTTTATCTCAAGAACCACTCCCAGATGGGGTAGTGATATATACGGATGGGTCAAAAACAGGAGTAGGCGCTTATGTGGTTGATGATAGAGTTACATCTAAACAATATAATGAAGCTTCACCTCAAATTGTGGAATGCTTGGTGGTACTGGAAGTCTTAGAAACCTTTCCAGGCCCCTTAAATATTGTATCTGATTCCCTTTATGTGGTAAATGCAGTTAAGGTCTTGGAAGTTGCTGGATTAATTAGCCCCTCTAGCAGGTTTGTAGAAGTTTTTCAAAAGATTCAATCTACCTTGGTCAATAGAAAATATCCTGTTTTTATTACACATATTAGGGCTCACTCAGGTCTACCAGGTCTAATGTCTCATGGAAATGACCTGGCAAATCGAGCCACAAAGTTGGTTGCTATCGCCCTATCCTCAAAATTGGATTTGGCCAAAGATTTTCATAAAAAATTTCATGTGACAGCAGAGAAGTTATGTCGTCGATTTGATATAACTAGAAAAGAATCTAAAGGTATAGTTACTCAATGTCAGAATTGCTGTCAATTTTTTACCCTTGCCTCATGTGGGAATTAATCCACGAGGAATTTGGCTGTTGCAGATTTGGCAAATGGATGTTATTCATATTCCATCCTTTGGGAGACTTCAGTATTTACATGTTTCTATTGGCACCTGTTCTGGAATCATTTTTGCCTCCCCCTTATCAGGAGAAAAGGCAGCACATGTTATCGAACATTGCCTTGAGGCCTGGAGTGCCTGGGGAAGGCCTAAAATTCTCAAGACTGATAATGGACCAGCTTATACTTCTCAAAAGTTTAGACAATTTTGTCGCCAAATGGAGGTGACCCACCTGACAGGCCTTCCATACAATCCTCCAGGACAAGGCATCATAGAACGGGCTCATCGTACTCTAAAATCTTATCTAATAAAACAAAAAGGGGGAGTGGAGGAGGCTCTACCCTTAGTGCCACGAGTAACCGTTTCTATAGCACTCTTTACTCTTAATTTTTAAAATTTGGACAGTCAGGGCCATTCGGCTGCTGACCGTCATTGCTTAGAGCCTGATAGGCCAAAAGAGATGGTCAAGTGGAAGGATGTCTTGACTGGCCAATAGAAAGGCCCGGATCCTATTTTAATAAAATCCAGGGGAGCTGTTTGTGTTTTTCCGCAGGAAGAAGACAATCCATTTTGGCTACCAGAGTGACTGAAGCGACGACTCGTGGCAACTGAAGATGACCCCCCGAGGATTCATCTGGAGATGTTTTCAGTCCTTATTTGGATCCTCCACCTTTGGGTTCTTAGTATATGGGGGGAACAACGATGGGCTATATTATCTGCCTATCCAAAAACCTATGCCAATTAGACATAATTCAGTTTTGTTCCCTAAGTTTTTTATAACTAATAGAACTGTGGATTTGCCATATCTCCCATATGACCCTATATGGGCACCCTTAGGAGAGAATCGCTCCCTGGTAGAGAGAGGCTCTCTCTGTTTCCAATTTGAGAACGATGGAGATTGTATCAGGTTAGCAAGCCAGGCCTTGGGACTGTTTGATGATGAACAAGGAGGCTGGTTGCACATCACTCAGAATACCAGCAACACAGATATAACCATTACAAGCAAAACCTTTTGGCAAAAGGCAATTTGGATCAATGGTACCTTTATATTGCCTAAAGCCACTTATAAGGAACGTCCTCCTCAACCTAGGATAACTCCGCATTGTAGTTTAGATAATGAAGAAAACATTCCTCCTTGGTCTGATTGTCAATCCCCTCTTACTAGTTGGGCAAACCAGGATAAGACCTTTTCCTTCTCCCCTAATATGAGGTTCGACCCGGGGGGAGAAGAGGATATGAAACAGGGGATGTTCATTCAAGATTTCAGGATACATCCTTTCCATAAATGGTTACTCTGTGGAGTTAATGGTAGTTGCACAGATCTCAGTCCGTTGGTCTTTATTCAGGGTGGAACCACAGGGAAGGCCATCTTTAATGGCACTTCCAAATTTTATCAGTATCATAAGATAGCAACCCAGGGAACTGATGGAACCTCGGGAATACACAATAATTCTACTATAGAAATTACTGGGGTTGATAAAATTCAAAAACAAATTGACTTTTCACCTACCCCGGTGTGTGTTTTTCCCCCCTTCCTGTTTATTCTTTCAAATTCTTCATTTGAAAATTGCACTAATGATTCCTGCATAATGTCTCAGTGTTGGGCTGCCGAACAAGCAAGGCGTGCCATGATTGCTAGAGTGCCAAGATGGGTCCCCGTTCCTATGGAAACCCCATGTACTCTGTCATTATTCAGACAAAAAAGAGATTTTGGGATAACTGCAGCTATTATAACGGCGATCTCCATTAGTGCAGTTCCAGCTACTGCTGCTGGGATCGCCATATCAACCACAGTCCAAACAGGTGCAGTTTTAAGTCAACTATCCGCAACAGTGGCAGACGCAGTTGACCTTCATAATTCTGCTAGTGCCCAGTTAAAAGGCGGGTTGATGGTGGTCAATCAACGCATTGATTTAGTAGAAGAAAGATTGGATATTCTCTTCTCATTAGCCCAATTGGGGTGCGAAAGAAGGTTAGGCACCCTGTGCATTACCAGTGTGCAATACGATAATTACACATGAGCAGCTAATTTGTCTAGAAAATTATCTTTATATCTTGCAGGAAATTGGTCGGAAGGATTTGATGAGACCCTTGAATTATTGCGAGCGGCAGTGGTAGCTATCAACTCAACACGAATGGCTCTATCACTGACTGAAGGACTCTCCTCCTGGATTTCTTCTGCCTTCTCCTCCTTTAAAGAGTGGGTGGGAGTAGGCCTGTTTGGTGCAGCCCTGTGTTGCAGATTAGTGTTCATGCTTTGGTTGGTTTGCAAGCTCAGAGCTCAACAAAAACGTGACAAGGTCGTTATTGCCCAAGCACTTGTGGCCCTAGAACAAGGTTCATCTCCTGAAATCTGGTTGTCCATGTTAAGGAAATAGCCAGCAGACAGATCCGTCAGCCATTGCACCCCAAGGGATTAGCCCACTGCACTGGGTCGGTGAGGGTTCTTGGCCTGGCTGGTCCTTGTCTGTGTAGCTGTGGTACCTGAATATTGAGGCAAACAGCCCTTGCACCCCTGGGAGATGGCTCCATTGCACAGGAACAGGTGTTTGCATCTCTTTCTGTTTCCCCTAGCCCTTGCACCCAGAGGACTTGTTTCCATTGCACCTGGTAGGGTAGGGGAGACTGTATTAAACTATCAGTCCTTGATTGCTTACTCCCCCAAGATGGAGTTTGCTTGATCGGGCTTGAGTTTGAGTCATGATTGGTACCGCGCCAGACAGGCCAAGGGTAGCTCCGTCTTAATAAAACAAAAAGGAGGAGATGTAGAGAGCCGCGGTGAGTGGTGACAGTATTCACCATTACAAGATGGCGCTGGCATCCGGTGCTCTCCCAAGTTTACAGTTGAACTGCGCATGTACAAGTGGTGAACGTTTGCCAAATCACGGCCCATCCCGGAGCGTAATATGCATTCATGTAAAGAAAACAAAAGCAAAAAACAACGTCCCCCAAAAATCAAAACCTATTAGGAGTGGTATGATGGGTGATTCAGCAGTTTGGCAGTTAAAATTATGTGCTGTGAATCCGACAGCCTGAGCTCAACTTTTGGGGACATGATTTACATTTTCCTGATGACTAAGACATTGACCATTTCCTTAAGGGCTCTTTGAACATTCAAGATTCTTCTGTTGAGAATTATGTTTAGCAGTGTAACCCATTTTATAATTGGAGAGAGCAAACTTCATTCAATTATTTTAGATATTCTAATTCAGTAGAATGTAGGTCTTAAAAGTTTATTTTTGTGATTTTCTAAACTTCAGTGTCTGCAGTAATATTTTTCTCTTCATCTCTTATCTTATTAATTTGATTCAGTCACTTTTATGATAAATTTGGCTAAATATTTCTCACTCTTGTTGATCTTTTCAAAGAAACAAATCTTCATTTCATTGAACACTTGGAATATGTTCTTTGTGTTATCCCAATATGCTATCTAGTTTTGATGATGAGGTATGTTTTATGGAGGCAGAAAAAAATGTTTCCTTGTTTTTATTTAAATGTTATTCTGTGTTGCCTTATTGGGAGGATTGAGATTCTTAATACTAAGAGTTCTTATGGAGCCTTTTCCTCCTTTGTTGTCTAGTCCAGCTTTAGAATAAAGGATTATGCCCAGTCTCATTTCAACTTGATGCACCATGATTGGTTTATATGCTTGTTAGGCCTTCTGTTTTCCAAAGGGAAATGGAGGATGAATGGATCAGGGAAAGAAAAGAGGCTTTGGTGGGGAGTGGGGGGAGGAAGAAGAGGAACTGAAATTGAGCTGAAGTGTATGAGAGAAAAATACAGTTTTAAAAAATATTATTTTTAAATATATAGTAAGTAATTTTCATATATATACATACACACACACATATATATATACATATACATATATATATATATATATATAATCATATGAAAAGCAAATTCAGAAAAAGTGGTTCACATTTTTTCAGCATTTTCTTGAATATCATTTTGTTTTGAACGTCTCAATGATCATAAAACACAGAGGTTCTCTTGTGGATCTGTATCCCTTTGGGGGTTAACTGATTCCTTCACAGAGGTCACCTTAGATCTTTGGAAAACCCTGATATTTACTTTACAATTTAAAACAGTAGCAAAATTATGGTTATTAAGTAGCAGTGACAATTTTATGGTTGGGGTTACCACACAATGACAAACTCTATTAAAGGGTCACAGTATTGGAAGGTTGAGTGCCACTGATAACTTTCAGCAAATGAAAATTTCATAAACTATATCTCTACATACAGGCAAACAAATAGTATAAATCCTTGTGATGACAGATGCCAGTAATTTCATAGGGTATAATTATATACCTACTAGCAATAACACTATGAGCTGCTATATTAACAGGTACCTATTCTTGTACTGAATATATGTTTCAGTAAGTAAATGCTCTGATGCTACATTTCAAATCTACATCATACAGTAGGGAAAGAAAGTGAAATAATAATGGTGTAGAATAATGAAGAAAGGCTTATATTGGGTCCTCATTCCTACAATAGAAGTCATGCAAATTCAGGGAGAAAAGGTTTCTTTAACCTTATGCTAAAGTTCACATGGCAGGAAAGGCAAAGCAGTAGATTCTTGAAGTAGCTGGTCACATCACAATCACAGAGAAGAAGCAGAGGGAGATAAACATATGTTTATCGTTTGCTCCTTTCTCCATCTACATTGGATGATTTTCCTGATTCACTTAACACAGTCAATAGATGTGCCCATAGGCCAATCTCATAGGTTATTTCAAGTTCTGTCTAATGGACAACGTTCCATAATAAACAACATTCTCTAACCATAAGAGTAGTTTTAATCTATTAATGAAATTATACTTGTTAAAATCTATAAGGGATAATTTAATTGCTAATACTAGAACTAAATAACTTGGCACATATTTAAAATTAAAACATGAGCAAAAAAATGGCTGAAAAGTATGGACAACACTAAATTATGTAAAATAAATTTAAATCAAGATATGATTTTATTAAATTATTTTACAAAATGAGAAGTAATGTTTCTGAAAAAAGTAACTTACAAATTATATGTATGAACATCAAGACAGAATACTAAAACTGGCAGTATTTTAGAAATATATAACAATAGGTTGAAGCACATTATTCACATAATTTGAAAGAAGAAGCAGAGAAATCTCAGATGAATAAGTAATGTTATCTTTGGATCACTGAATTAATTTTGTAATTATGAAGAATACACTATCTAATATTTTATAATGAATAGAACAGAGCATTCAGTATTTGTACCTCTTTTATGTCATGACCATTAAATAAAATGTAGATATTTATGTAATTCTCTTATGAATGTAAGGAGATACATACTGATAAATATGTATATTTATATAATGTAACTTCTGTCCTGGTTCATAGCATTATTATTCCACTTTTCTTCCATACTATTGTAAAATATGCAGATTTGAAATCTAATTTTAGGGCTCTTAGTTATTCACACAGGTTTTGTTTTATTATCTTATTCACTTTATATCCTGATAACAGCTCCCTTCCCTCTTCTCCTCCTAGTCCCACTCTAACAAATCCCTCTCCCATTGTCCCCTCCCCTCCTAAGGGAATACGTTGGATATCACTAAACCCTTAGGTTCCAGTCCCATCAGCATCCTCTCTCACTGAGGCCCAACTAGACAATCCAGGTAAGGGGAAAGGGATCCGGGGGCAGAGAACAGAGACTTAGACAACTACCATTCCATTTGTTAGGGGACCTACAGGAAGACCAAGGTGCATATTTGCTACCAATGTGTAGGGGGTTTAGATTCAGCTTCTTCATACTCTCTGGTAGGTGGCCCTATCTTTGTGAGCCCCCATGGCCCCGGTTAGTTGCCTACATTGGTTCTTCCTATGGTGTCTTTAACCCCTCCAACGTATTCAATTCTATCCTCTATTCTTACACAGGATTCCCTGGACTCCACCAGATGTTGGGCTGTGGGTCTCTGCATCTGTTTCCATCAGCTACTGGATCAAGCTTCTCAGGTGACAAATCTGCAAGGTTGCTCCTTGTAAGCATAGCAGTGCATTTTTAATAGTGTCAAGGGTTGGCTCTCTCACATGAGATGAGTCTCAAGTTGGGCTAGTCATTGATTGTCTGTTCCCAATGTCTCTGCCAGATGTTTATCCCTAAATATCTTACAGACAAGACAATTTTTTTAAAGATGAGATTTCTACCATGGGGGACTAAAGTGGCCACCTCTTGTATGCAGGCAGAACTTCTAGTAGACAAATCTCTGCTAGGGTCACATCCATAGACTCCCCATATCCTTTCTTATCCCAGGCTTTGAGCTGATCACCAGAGATACTGCCCAACCTGCTAAATTCCATCCAAGCTCTGAGCCCTCTCTTGCCCACCCTCTTCCTGCACAGTATTTCTACCCTAGTTCCTTCCCCTCCTCATCTTCTCTCCTACCCAGTCACCTCTCACTCTCTACCTCAGATGATGATTTAGCTTCCACTTCTGAGTAAGGCTCCTGCATCCTCCCTTGGGACTTCCTTTTTAACTAGTTTCTTTGTGTGCGTGGACTGTAGCATGTTTATCCTGTACTTTATGGCTAATGTACACTTATAAGTGAATATATACCATACATGTCTTTCTGGCTCTGGATTACCTCACTTGGGATGATATTCTCAAGTTCCATCCATTTGCCTGAAAATTCATGATCTCTTTGTTTTTAACAGCTGAATATTATTTCATTTGTTAGATGTACCAAATTTCCTTTATCCATTACTCTACTGAGAGACATCTAGGTTATTTCCAGTTTCTGCCTATTTTGAACAAAGCTGCTATGAACATAGTTGAACAAGTATCCCTGTCATATAGTGGGGCATTTTTTAGATATATGACCTGGATTGGTATAGCTGGATCTTGAGGAAGTACTATCCTTAGTTTTCTGAGAAACCACAAGATTTATTTCCAAAGTGGTTGTACAAGTTTGTACTACCACCAGTAATGAAGAAGTTTTTTTCCATGCTGTGCATTCTCACCAGTATATGATATCACTTGAGATTTTATCTTAGCTATTCTGATATGTATAAGATAGAATCTCAGGGTCATTTTGATTTTCATTCAACTGACGACTAAGGACTTTGAACACTGTTTTAAATGCTACTCGACCATTCGATGTTCCTCTGTTGAGAATTCTCTGTAGCCTTGTACCCCATTTTTATTGGATTGTTTGAATTGTTAGTGTCTAATTTCTTGAATACTTTACAAATTTTGGGTATTAGTCCTCTGTCAGATAAAGAGTTGGTGAAGATCCTTTCCCTAACTGTATGCCGTTTTGTCCTATTGACAGTGTCCTTTGCCTTAGAGAAGCTTTGCAGATTCATGAGGTCCCATTTATCAATTATTGATCTTAGTGCCTGAGCCTTAGTTATCTGTTCACGAGGTTGTCCTCTGTATGAATGAGTTCAAGACTACTCCCACTTTCTGTTCTATTAGATTTAGTGTATCTGGTTTTATGAGTTTTTTATAGAGCAGTAGATATGGATGTTTGTATTATTCTACATGCATTCATTTGTAAGACTCGCACCGTTTGTTGAAGATCCTATTTTTCATTTTATGGTTTGGTCTTCTTTGTCAGAAATTCAAAGCATGTGTGGGTTTATTATAGTATCTTCAATTTGATTCCATTGATTAACCTTACTGTTTTTACACCAATACTATGCAGTTTTGTTTTGTTTTGTTTACTGTTGCTCAGTTCTATAGCTTGAGATTAAGGATGTAACACCTCTAGAAGTTCTTTTATTGTTCATGATTGTTTAAGTTAGCCTGGAATTTCTTGTTTTTCTATATGACACTGAGAATTTCTCTGTCAAGGCATGTAAAGAATTTTGCTGAAAATTTGATTGTAATTTCATTGACTCTAGATTGCTTTTGGTAAGATGTTCATTTTCACTATATTAATCCTACCAATCCATGAGGATTGAAGGTATTTCCAACAACTAATATCTTCCACAATTTTATTTTTCCATAGACTTGAAGTTGTTGTCATACAGGTCTTGCCATTCCTTGGTTAGAATTAAACCAATATATTATATGTCATTTGTGACTATTGTGAAAGGAGTGGTTTCTGTAATTTCGTTCTTGGCCACGACTGATTATCATTTGTATAATGGGGAGACTAATGATTTTTTGAGTTAATTTTGTATCCAGCCACATTGCTGAAGGTGTTTATCAGCTTTAGGATTTATCTGGTAGAATTTTGGGGGTTGCTTATGCATCTTATGATATTATCCATAAAGAGTGATTCTTTGAATTCTTCCTTTCCAATTTGTATGCGCTTGATCTCCTTTAGTTGTCTTATTGCTCTAGATCAAACTTCAACTACCATAGTGTATAGGTAGGGAGAGAGTGAGCAGCCTTGTTTTGTCCCTGATTTTATGTAATTGATTTAAATTTCACTCCATTTAGTTTGAGAGTGGCTCTTGGCTTTTTATGCATTGCTTTAATTATATTTAGATATGTGCATTGTATCCCTGATCTCTCCAATACTCTTAACATGAATGGGTGTTGGATTTTATCAAAGGACTTTACAGCATCTAATGAAATGATCATGTGATTTTTTTTCATTCAGTTTATTTATATGGTAGATGATGTTGATAGATTTTCCTATATTGAAATATACCTGCTTCCCGGGGGTGAAACCTACTTGATCATTGTGGATGATGTGTTTGATGTGTTTGTGTTTAGGGCATGTTTTATTGAGTATTTTTCTATCAATGTTCATAGGAAAAATTGGTCTGAAATCCTCTTTGTTTGTTGAATCTTTGTTTTATTTGGACATTTTATTTCTTTGTTTGTATTTGTTTGTGTTTTTATTAACAAGGAGATTCCAGAGATACACAGGTGATATTTCCTTATAATTATGGAGACAAAGACTAAGCTAATGCATCTACAAAACAAGGGCCAAGAATCTCTGGCAGTCAGTACAAGTCCTAAGAAAGGTATATGGTAGGTCTAAGAGCCTTGGAGCACGCTATTCTAGCACTTAAGACCGTAAGTCTGTAGTACAATTTCTTGCAAACTTAGAAAATAATATCAATATATGAATAAATTATAATAACACCAATTAAAGACAACAAAAATATTATCCAGTTGTAGATAAAGGAGTTTTTGAAATCAACACTTGGAAAATGGTGCAGATGTACATTTATTCTGATATAGTCTGGTCTGAAGAAGAACTGAAAGATTTAAATAATCTATGTTGTTTGAATTGTGATGGAAAATTTCTAATGTGTTTTTTCATCAATATTTATTAAAAAAACAGAGGCTGGGCCACCAAAGATATCCAGAGCATGGGTGCTAGCTACAACAGTGTGCAAGTACGAGGTGGAGGGAAGGGGAAAAAAGGAAAAAGAGAAACTGAACTGTTTGAGCATTATGAAGAGAGGCAGAACTGGGACTACCAGGGTCAGGATGGATAGCAGATGTGAATAGCCTGACCTGCCCTCTGAGGCCATTCAGGACCACATAGAGATCTGTGGTCCTGTAGTAGTTGGGGTCTGTGTTGATACCACCAAAGGCAATCCTGACTTCTTTGGTCTGAACTGCCACCTGGCACCAA
The DNA here is from genome assembly GCF_004785775.1 of Grammomys surdaster. Taxonomy (NCBI): domain Eukaryota; kingdom Metazoa; phylum Chordata; class Mammalia; order Rodentia; family Muridae; genus Grammomys; species Grammomys surdaster. The sequence goes on from NW_021604576.1 coordinate 13,899,666, forward strand.
GTTAATGTCCAAGAGCTTTGCCTGTCACTAGCTATAGCATTTATGAGAGTGGGCAAAGCATCTCCCTTATGCAGTCCAGGCAAAGCATCTCCCTTATGCAGTCCAGTAGAGCTGGTGACAAGAACACTGGAGAGATGATCTGGGTGATATTGGTGTGGAAAAGCCAGCACTGAGGGATTGTCTGACCCCTTGCCAGCTACCACAGGCAGGAGAGCAGCGGAAGAGATAGCCCCAGTGGTATATAGGTGCTAGCAGGCTAGCCAGCTCAGCTACCATCCAGGCCCAGATTCAGGGCTTTGAGTTGGCCTTAAACTAGACCAATGACTCACTGAAATGAACATTTTGCAAATAAAACCCTTTGAGCAAAAGATGACACACTGCAGCTTTCAAAGCAAGATTTGTTGTTGTTGTTGTTGTTGTGGTGGTGGTGGTGGTGGTGGTCATGGTGGTGGTGGTTGTTGGAGAGAAAATATAGAGATTCAGGGAGATGAGTGGGATTGGAGCATATGATGTAAAATTCACAAAGAATCAATAAAAAGTTAAATATTTAAAAAAATAACAGAAATGATCCCAGCGCATATCTCAACATTGAAAACATAATAATAAGCCAAACCAAAAAATCGCACATAATTATCTAGTGAAAGTAGCCTAAAAGAGTTCAAATAAAAGCATGTTTTATTTTAGATATTAATGCACAAAAGAAAATAGAGAGTATGAAAGGTAGAATTATAAATGGGAAGTGGCAACAGTGGCATTTTAAATTTGAGTGTCTACCAAACATCCCTCTTCAAATGGCAGAGGAAAAGCAGCATATTTCTGTGATCAAAATTCAAAAACTTAAAAGATACCAGTGTCCTACAATCCAAGTATATGTGGGTATCCTGGGTGGAATCAGATGTAAAAGAGCAAGTTGCTCTTATGTCCAGTTTAAAGGATAACATTTAACATTGGATAACTGCCCTTCCCTCCCCCCAGACACAAACACACACACACACACACACACACACACACACTCATGCACACGCACACACAGACCTAAATTTTGTTGTATAAGTGACAAAAGGATATGTGTTTGGATAAATGTATACATACGAAGATTACTAAAGACTAAGGACTAATGACTGAACTTTTCTGTCTTTAAGGGCATGTGAAAGGTCATTATTTAAGGCTAAAAGTCTGCATTCAGTGATCAGCAGGTGCAAATGTGAGTGGACCCAGAAGACAAGTCTCGGGGGTTTTAGATTTCAAGGACAACATCAGTCCCAGTTATGTTTTAATAACTCGTAGCAATTTCTAATAAGGTTTTGTATTCATAATTTGTACATGTATTTTCTTAGACTCATGCTATACAAGGAAGGGTTTTTCTTATACAAGTTTTTTAAAGAAAAATTTAATAAAAAACTATTGTTACAAAGCCTAATGATAAAAAGTACAAGAAAGTTTGCAAAAGATTTTCATTATATATATCATGTAGCTCTTCAAGTTACTGCATGAGTTAATTATCCTATCGCTGATCCCTCACAGGGACTCTGACTTCAGTTTGATTAGTTAAAGCAGGTGGTAAAAATTAAACTGAATTGCAATCTTGGTTGTGCCATTTTACTTTCATAAATAGTAAGTGATAGGATATTAGTCAGTATATGGACTTCCTATAATAATAAGCTATATATTTTAAATAAGAATACATTGTTTAAATTTCTTTGCCATTCAGTTTAGTTTTTAAGCCTCTAACTAGTGAGAAAAAGTCAAAAGTATGGCTTGTGATCATGGAAAATAGGGAATAAAATAGGTTGATAAAAAATGAGAGTTATAATCTTGGCATTTTCCAAATGATTATTTACCATACAGTCATAATTCTAACATTGGACCACTGTAAAGAAGTAGCAAGAAGTGTTTCAGAGTTTCTAAATTGAATATAATTTTATATATGTTTCATTAGTGAGCTATGAGAATTAGATATGTGGGTTGGCTAGCCTTTTAAGTCTGAACATTAAAATTCAGATTGACCTTGTCAAGCTAGAAAAGTAGTCAAAAATAAATGATAAACCTGAGTATAAGGTAGTGTGTACTGTAAGACAAAACATGATACATGCAAGACAAGAAAAGGTTAATTAAGTGTGACTATGGCAGGAGAACACACAGGAAACAAGATTGAATATAATTCAGTTCAAAAGCATTATCTAGGACTTGGAATGTATACTACTGAAACATAGCATAAAATACGGTAGCATTCTGATATAAAATATTAGAATATTTGTAACTATATTTTTATTCATTGATTTAATAATAAACTGCTTGTATTAGTTAGCTTTACTATTGCTGTGATGAAGCACCATAACCAAGAGCAAGTGGGAAGGAGAAGTATTATGATGCTTATGCTCCCCCTCTTCTTTATGGAAGAAACAGGGTTAGTACTCAAACAGCACAGAACTTGCAGGCAGAAGCTGATGAAGAAGATGATGAAGAGGCTTTTTCTTCATGGTTTGTTCTTTATTATATGATCCAGGACTACCTGCCCAATGATCACCTAACCTACAGTAATTTAGCCATTTCCACATCAATTATAAAATAAGGAAATACACTATAGACTTGCTGACAGCAAAATCTTATGGAGGCATTTTTCCATTCAAGTTCCCTGTTCTCGGATGAGTCTAGGTCATAGAAACCAGTAAGTACACAAGTGTATTAAAGTTTAGACAATTACAATCTCTAGAATTTTTAGAGGATATGGAAGAGAACAGGAAAATTAAGTGATTAGAAGTTTTAGAAATTCACAAAAGTGATAAAAGTATTTCAGTTGTTTGATGGTAAATCAGATGTGTGAAAAATGGTTTAATATCCACTTTTATGCAAGACATTGGATGGCTATCAATTATTAACCTATTAATTTCAGTTTCCATTGTACTCTGTCTTTTATTAGAATTCTAGCAAGAATGAAATATTGGCAGTGGGAAAAACATTGCTGAAGAAAGAATAAAGCATAGCAAAGATTTGCAAGTTTTATTTTTAAAATTTTCTTTTCTGCAAGTTGAGGTATGGACTCAGTTTTATGAACATTTAAGTCTGAGAAAAAAACTGTCATCAACACTACTCATTCTCTCACATGACCTTTCCATGTGCAGTTTACAGTACATATTGTTACAGGGATGAAGCCAATACTACCATTTTTAGAAATTTTTCTAATAGTAGCTATTGCGGTGTATATTAAGAACATCTCTATGGTTATGTTAAAGAAAGTTCCCAAAGATGTAAACCTCAGTATATGTCCCAATCTAAATTTTCATTTTTCTGTAGCAACTTTCTAAGTAGCATAATATAATGATTCCAATTCCTTAATTTTGATTTCAAGGAAATGATTGATTTTTATGTGGAAGACACGATTAATCATTCTATTGTTATGATCCAAATAACATAGAAAATGTGACTTAAAAATGTCCTCTAAGTGATTCTTGCAATATTTCCTTGTGTTAAAATTCCTGAGCTTTAAAATAATAGCTTTAGGCATTTAATGAGAAGATTCATTACTTTAAATGACCCCAAGATTATAATGTATTTGAAATGCAAATTTTTTCACAATCTATGAATTTATCTAACATAATTCTGTAGGCTTAGATTTTTCAAAATCTACTTTAATAACGGTTATCAAACTTTTCCACTCCCTTTCTAGCCTACTGTCTAAACATAGGAGAGAAAAGATGGTAAATAGGACAAGGGGTTTGGAACTGTCTACAAGTAGTTCTTTGGGGGTATTCCAGTCTCCATTATCTGGATACCAGTAGTATATATAATTCAGTCGTATCAGGATACTAAGCACAAATCAGTAGCAGTGGCATGATCCAAAAGAAACAGAAATGTGTTGACCAAATCAGCACAAGTTAGCAAGAGTGACCATAACCAGCCTGGATGACAGAAGTTCTCTACCATGTCTTTCTCATGGATGTGAAGATCAGCAAAGAGAATGTGTCTAAGGTTAACCAGTTGGAACTGAGCATACTATCAGAGACTGTACCCTCGAGTATAACTAATTATGCTTATCTTAACAGCTATTGACACCTTTGACACCCAGCAATAAAACCATATGGAACTTTCCCTGTCCATGTTGGCATATCAGCAGGTGTCTTTATTGTGTTTTTCTTTGAGCAACCATATTGTTGAAATATCACTGGGGAACAGGGTAGCTACAGCTTAATTTCCCCACTATACTGAGAGAACACTATCTAGCAAAAGGAATCCTGGACTCCTGAATTATACAATCCTATTTTCCTTTTAACATTATTTTTTAATTTTATTTTGAGCTATTTTAATTACAATGTTTGATCGATCTTTCTCTTTTCTCCCTGTACTGTCCCTACCTTGTTCTCCTTCTAATTCATGGCCTCCTCTTTCATCATGCAATCTTTTCCCCTTCATTTTCTAAACTTTTCCCTGAGTCTTATGTTTAGAGATTGTGCCACAAATATATTAGTTCTAGTTTTGTATCTCAAAGTCACTTATTCTCTGAAATTTGATGAGTTGCTATTTATTATGTAATAGTTTCTCAGAGTTTGAAACAATTCTTTCTGCAGGAAAGTTCTTAGTACTGAAGGGAAACAAGTTGAAAAATGCTTTCAGTAAGACCCTGAAATTAAGCAGATACACCAAGCTCTTCCCTCCAAAAATTAAACAATAAAGGCAAGTCACTCTTAGGCAGGAGAAGATAAAAAAGAAAGCTATCACAAAACAAAATGCCTGCAAAAAAGAAAGACAAGCCTAGTTGCCTAGAAGTTTAGACCAACCTGGAAAGGACTTCAATCTGTTGAACTGTCTAGAAGCTGGGCAATATGTTCCACATTTTCAGCATTTTGTGAGCTGATTCATATTAGGATGAGCTTTGATGATCTAGTTTTAATTCAATCATTCCTGCTCCTTTTAAGTAATTCCTTACCCAGATTCCTGTGAGTAGCTTCATACAACTCATTGGTTACATTGATGGAAAATGTTACGTTTGAATTGTTGTGAAGCGCAGGGAATGATTAGCTCTCGTATGGGCACGGGTGTGGGTTCTTGTTGGGCTGTTGTGATTCTCACAGATTCAAAGAGACTGGAGCACGAGAATCTTAAGTTCACACTCCACGGCACCAGGCAGATGCTAAGGGGCTCCACCTGTCCAGTGAGTTCTACTCAGTCTGAAGTTCCATGAGGGGACAGAGCTCTTGGACTGGGGATCCCGGGGCCAGGAAGTGTATGGTGGCCAATTTTTTAAAACTACCACATTCCACTATCTATCCCCCATAATAATCTGGTCATATCACAATGCAAAATGCATTTAGTCGAACTTTAAAACATTCCAGAGTCTTCAAGAGTCTCAATGCTGTAAAAATCCAATGTTTCTTCTGTAATGTATTATAATGTCCCATATAAGCAGAAGTTCTAAACAGCTGTAAAAGTTGTGAACTACAGCAATGAGTAGATGGTCAGATATCCATAGTACTTAAATAGCAGCGCTTTTTTCTTGAGAGTAATTGGCTGCTATCTAATTGGACTTAAGGGCTATATCACACAGGGAATAACATTTAGGACAGTAAAACTAATCTACTATATATTGCTCAAGTTTTATGATTTTAGTTTTCTCTACAACTGAATAGAATTCAGTCATGAATATGTACCATATTTTTATCACCCATTACTTAGTTTAAAAACATTTAGGTCATTTGTATTTCTTAGTTGTTATGTACACAGTAGCAATGAACATTGCTAAGCCATCTCTATTTTAGGACATGACTGGGTGTACTCCAAGGAGGGATCCAGATCCATAACACAGAAGTTATTTTACCATTGAGAATGCTTTACACTGATTTCAACAGTGACTGCTCCCCTTTGCAATCTCACAAACAATGAATGAGGGTTCTCCCCTTACTACAGTTTCATTAGTACTTGTTGTCAGGTATATATTGTTTGATTAGGTTTTTTGTTTGTTTTTTTTTAATTGTTTTTGTTTGTTTTTTGTTGGTTGTGAATTGATTTTTGTTTTTGTAGGTTTTTTGTTGTTTTTAAATTTTGAATTTTGAATGTTGAATGATCTTAACCAGTCTAAGCAAGGTAACATAAAATCTCAAGAGCATTTCATCTGTATTTCTCTATTTTCTAAGGGGGGGGAGACTCTAAGATAATTCTTAGCTACTTTCTTTTTTCTTTTGGAACTCTGCTCAGATTCATAGTTCATTCCTAATTTTGATATAGCTAATACTTTGAGAATATAATTAAATTTTAACTGAGTTTTGAGATTAGAATAACAGTTGCTTTATATAAGGAATTTGGAAGTGTTTCTTCTGTTTCTGTTCTTAATAATTTAAGAAGTATTTGTTGTCTTTGCCCCATGTCAGCTTCTTGACAAGCAACCCCAGAACCTCTATAGCTCTCGAAATGGGCATTGCAAGGCTCAGGAAGTTCCTATAAATTACAAGGTTCACAAGGCCCATGTTCAAAATTATGAAAGTAGCTACAAATTGCTAAACAAAGAAGTCTTTCTGACATCCCATGCTTTCATCATAACATAGTATTGGGTAAATAGCGTATCTGTTAATATTACTTTCCCCTTGTTTCTTACATCTTCAAAACTAACAAGGTATTCCTATTTGGGCACTAATCATGTTTATGACTTTTCCTAGGAGATATGTAGAAACATCTTTTAATCTCAGATAGAACACCATGGAATATAAAACAAATGAGTCTACCCAACTCTGGATTAGTGAACTGGTGAGTTTATCAGAATTATTCACAAATATAACTATAGAGAATTGCTTACAGAATTATGATTGACTCAAAGTACGTTGATGACTAAAGAGAAAATTGCACCCAGGAGATAATGAAGAAGGACTGTATCTGTGGTTTTCTGTGCACAATTTGGTGGCAGCTTATATTATCAGAAAGACCCTTTACCTTTGCAACTTCTTAGTGTATCTATATCCTTGAGAAAAGGTCTAATGAGTCATAACTTTCATCAGCTTCTTAATCGCAGTAAATTTTATTTCATGTAACTCATTTCTCTTTCCAAGAAAGATTGTTTTAATTCAGAATAAATAACTACATAATAGCATGACTCCTGAGTTTACTTTGAAATATTCATGAATGTCAGTATATAAATCACCCAATAAGACAAATGATGGATATCTACTTTCTCCATATTCATTTTAAGTCTTACTAACATTAGTTTAATTTACCAACAAGTCATTCTCCCTCAGAACACTTCAAAAGACATAAAATTCTGATGGGGAAGAAATTAACTTCAATATTGATACAAGTGGAATTCAATCGATATCTCTATATCTACCTATTTCTATCTATATCTATATCTATTTATCTATAATATATAATCTATCTAAATAAATCTATATCTATCTATATATGTATATTTAGCTCTTACTTTTTCTACCTTCATGGTTTTTAATGTGTTTATGGAAAGTATATCCATGAGCAAAAATATTTGATAAAATATGAAATACCTCTACCAAAATAAACAACAGGAAATTAGGCTAAATAATCACAGAAGACTTCACAGAGGCTCTGTTTTGCAGAACATGGTTTATATACTCCAGCAGTACTCTATTGTTGCTATACATCTAGCCTACAAATGTGCCTTTTTTATTCAGTTGGTAACGTCTGAGTGCAGTCAGCTTTCCTATCATTTAAATCATGAAATGTGTGTATTTCTTCTATATTTCTGCCTCCTGAACTAAACTTCTTTTTGAGGTCAACATCTGCTTTGTTCATTTTATATGTTCATATAGAAAATAATATATAGCTCTTAGGTAAGATAGGAGTGACTATGAGAACATTTGGAGGGAGAAAATTGCAGAAACCTAATTCCAATTCAAACACAATTGTAATGGTTCTGAAAATGAAAAATAATTTCAAATTTTCTTGACCCATAAGCAAACTAATGTTATTTAACTTTCACACCTACTTTTCAGTATATTGACTTAATTCTCAAACTATAGTGCTACAAATTAGGAGTTTTCATCTTTCCAAATATTCATTCAATATATACATATAAATCTTTATCTTTCACTTTCTCTCTATATACAAAATGATTATGAATACTTTGTATTCCAAAGGTTATGGGTATATTATTATTATTATTATTAATTGTTATGGTGAAAATAATCTCCCTAATAAACTTAGAGAGACTAATTCATGTTACTTCCAACCACAGGAAACTGGAACAATAGACTGTTAATTCAGAGGAAACTAGAGAGTAATTATGTCACCAGACTTACAGCATTGGGGTTATAAAATAGCAGTTACTTGACATCTCATTCGTCTTTTTGGTCCATTAATTACATTCATCCTCAAACAAGTATTAATAATAATTGAGAGAGCTTACCAAATTAAAGGAAAAAGAGTGGGGAAAGGCAAGCAAACAAACAACAGATAAGCATTGAATTTGAAGTTTTGAGAGATCTTAAAAATCTAAAGGTGGTTAGCTTATAAAGTAAAAAAAAAAATTAAAATAGACCTAAAGATTACTTGGTATCCTTTCATTCATAAAATGTTTTTAGGTACTCTTTCCCATGGTGAGATTGCATACAGTGAAGGATTAAGAGTTTAGAACTCATCTGTGTAAAGGAAAAATGTTTTTGTTTATTTTCATATCAAGTTTATCATTAGTGCTCACTAGTAATTTATTTCTTCACTATCTGTTATGCAGCAAGAATTGGACATATATTAGTGAATTAGTGTCATAAATTAATATTTTAATGAGATTAAAAGGCATACAAGCTTACAGCCTGACAGAAGGTACATGGCAAGTCAATATCTCAGTAAAAATGCTTTTGTTGGTACTTTTTCTTATCATCAACATTTTGATAATTAAATATTTTCATTATTTGATCTTATAAGTAAGAATATATAAGCAAATACAACTTTCTTCCTTTCCCTTCTTAACCAAAATTTCTTTTCCCTGATTTTTCTATATTTTGATTGATAATTACTTCAATGATTTTAGAGACAATGCCTGCTCGTTGTCTAATATGAAAGATGTAATTTAAGTTATTTTATTGTCTCTTGTAATATATAATCATCTATTTTAAGTTGAAAATAGAACCCACATCTGTGCTATACTAAATGTGAAATTTTTCAAATGTATTTTAAGTGTTGTTCATTTCTTTTGGTAGAGAAATGTAAATTTAAATTTTAGGACCTTTTAATGTTTCAATAACCATGCTTATGGAAATTGATCAGCATATCTTACATGCAGAGGTATGGCTATCAATGGTTGTTTGCTCTTGAGATGATGATTTCACTATATCTTTTTTTTTTTTATATTCTTGCTGGCAGTCATCTGTGTAATAATATCACTGGTAACATTTGTGGAATTCCTATACATTTTTGTGAACCTAATTCAGATGTTACTTTCATCAAAAAGGTAACTTTTAAAATTTATTCCTCATAGCATTACTTCTTCTTCATTTAAAAAAATACTACATGATATTGTTCATAGTCTCTTTGCACTTAAATTATTCTTAATTAAATGTCTGCTTCTTTAGAAAAAGAATAAAATTTTGGTATCTAAAATGGCTTGATAAGATAGCTTAAATATTGGAGGATTTATTTGCAATATTTGTTTAGTGCTCAGTGAGATTTAATAAAATCTATTAATATTAATTAATATATTTTGTCTAACCTTATAACTATTTTGAAAGAGTCCACAATGTCAAATTGATACTAATTGACTAGAAAGAGAACCAAAAAAAATTTTGTAGGTAGTTCTTAATTCATAATAATAATTTACATCTGGGAGAATTTGAAATGTCAAGGAAGCTTAAAGTTTATTAAACCTTAAATGTTTGGGCTTGTGATTACCATTAGGCAATAATAAATGCTTTCAGAGCATTATGTTCATGACCCACATGTCGAAGGTCCACAGATAGTCAGATGTTGCAATATCAGTGAAACAGTAATGCTCTTTTTTCATTAGTTATATTATACAACTGTATTTAGTTGAGGAAGTAAAATGCAAGTATATATATATATATATATATATATATATATATATATATATATTCATTTTGTTAAGCCCTAGAAAGGCATCATGTCTACTACTTAATCTTACATTTGACAATTAAACTGAAGTCTGTGAGGAAATGTAGACTTCTGAAATTTGATAGAGCTTTAAAGGAACAAAATGAGAGGATGAGAGAGATGTGACTGTTAAAGTGAGAGGACTGTTAAAGTGAGAGGAAACCTGATTGGAGAAACAGCAGTGTAAAAAGCATAGATTCCCTCTAGGCAGCCTATGTCATTGGTATTGGAGGCTTCAGGGATCTGAAAGCCATTTAAATATTTGGTACTGGGTAATGATTAACAGGCTAGCTCTGCCACAGTTAGTGAGGCAGAAGGAAGAATGAGGAATATTAATAGTACTTTAAAGGTTATGACATCTAACGTTTATCTTCATTTTTATCTGGTATTGTTGTATCAAAAATGGACATAAATTTTAAGAAAGAACTTAGAGCAGGTACACTGAGCATGAGAAAGTTTATACCTACTGTTATAAAACATTTTACACTTTTCAATGTGTATGGTTTATATGGAGTTTCTTTGACACTAGGTCTCTGCTTTCCAATACAAATCATACACAAGCATATAGCTTAAGGGACTTTTTAGTATTTCCCAATTCATGTGCAAATAAAAAGCTCTTTGATCTAAGACTACTACCAATCCCCTCTTACCAAGTCCCCCTTCTCTCTTTCTGTATCTGTCTCTCTCTGTCTGTCTGTCTCTATATGTCTCTATCTCTCTATCTGTCTATGTCTTTGTCTCTGTCTCTGTCTCTCTTTCTACCTGTCTCTGTCCCTATCTGTCTATGTCCCTCTCTCTGTCTCTGTCCCTATCTGTCTCTGCCTGTCTCTCTGTCTGTGTATGTGTATGTGAGTGTGTGTGTGTTGTGTGAGTGTGTATGTGAAAGAGAGAGAGAGAGAGAGAGAGAGAGAGAGAGAGAGAGAGAGAGAGAGTTTCCTACAGCAGCATTTAATTAGGGCTAGTTATGTGAATATCAGTATGTGCTTTGTATTTGTAGGGGGGCAGTGTATTAGTGACTTATAATTTTGCTTTTCCAAAAAGTAATCATTCTTCTGGAACTTGACTTTTTATGTTACCCTGTTCCAGCTATGATAAAACTTTGATGGATTCAGTCTTTGGCAAATACTTTACAGGTAGCAACTACTGCTAAGAATTCATGGTGACAAAAGCTACCACCATGGATATGTTCAGAAGACAGAATTTTGCAACACCTTTTCCTAGTCTTCATTTCTAACATCCTTTCAGTGAACTCTTCTATAATGTTTCCAAAGCTTCAAGGTTGGTGATAGAGTTTTCCTGTTTAGAGGTGAGCACTCAGTAGTCACTTCTTCTCAGCAAACTAACAGTTATGTTTGTCTGTGTTGACTGTCACTCACTGCAAACAGAAACTTCTCCAACTAAGTCTGAGTGTAGTAATAATCTATGGTACAAAAATTCACATTTAGAGCACAGTTTTGACATCATGTCCATTTCACCAAACAACAGATGTAGGATTAGGGTCTATGACCTCTATGACAGTGTGCTTTAACCAGGTTTACTGTAACAGATATGAATTCCTCCTGTAGAATGGGTGAAATATCACTACATTTGGAGAACAAATTAACTGTTCCTAACCCATTATCTTCCTGCTGTAAAGGAAAAACTGGAAAAATTGTTACATCACAGGGCATTATGTCAAATTTCCAACACATTGATTCCCAAGTTAAATATACATATCAATGTAACCAAAAGCAAATTTCAGTAGCCATGCTTTAAGAAAATTAAAAATGACTGTGGAAGATTACTTTAATTGGCTTATCTTAAACCATTATTTGTCACATTTATTCAGTGTTTGTGATTTTAAATAAGACTATATCCAGTTTCTGAATAATCTTAGGAAGATATATAAAAATTATTTTTGTAAAACTCTAATTACCAGGACATATAATCTTGTTATGCATAATTTCTGTCAATAGCCACAGGCCACAAGATTGGCATGTCAATAACATGCCAGGAAAAAAAATATGTTGTTTAAGTGTAACTAAATGCATCATTATTTGGTTTAAGTTACCAGAAGGCCTTAAACAACACTTCTTATTTTGTGCAAAGTTTTTCATTATTTTATCCCACCAAGAGGTACTCAAACTTGAAACTTGAAAGTTCTTTTATGTTCTTCTACTTCCCTTGTCTTACACATTAAACAAGTCTACTAAATATAGCAATGTACCTAGTTAGCATCTCTAGAATTCATATATATTCATTACTATTGCCATTAATTACCCAATGCCTCAATTAATATAAAATATTATATCAATATGTTTATAATCTTTTTATTAATAATGTCTGCTCATACATGTACTGGGCAAGTGACCACATTATAGGGTTTATATGTGAATAGAGAAAGAGAAATTAAGTTTTTTTAAAAAAAACATGTGAAATATATACAGTGAGATGCTACATGTATTTCTTTCTCATGATGTATAATTTGTTGTACATTACTATATGTCTAAATAACAACAAGTTTCTAATTAACAAAAAGAGAAAATTAACATAGATGTTAGCTATTTCTGACCTTGGCTCAGATCAAAGGATAGCTTGTAATTTTCAGTATCATATGTTTATTTGCTCATGTAAAAATTGATTTTCCAACATGAAGTATAAGATACTGAGATCTCTCCCCGCAATGTCACACCCTCTAGATACAATTAAATATATTCAACTGGCCAAACTAAGGCATATATATGAAGGAAACATTAATTTTTATGACAAAATGATTTATAATGGCTTTACTTAGTTTACATATTGATATATAGTATTTTTCATAACATTTTTATGAAATTTTAAATTTCTCCAGAATTTTATATATGAGTACTATATGTACATCATTTTTAATTTTTCCTCTTTCTGTAAATTACCTCCCATTGTCACCAACTTCTCTCTTAAATTAATGAATTCTTCTTCATTCATTATTATTATTACATACACACACACACACACACACACACACACACACACATATACTATCTACTGAGTCCACTTAGTAAAGCTTATAGGTACATGTGTTTAGGGCTGACCACTTGGGTTTAGGTAACCTATCTGGGAGGTTTTCTCTGGAAAAAAACAGATTTGTCTTCTCTCAGTACCCATTGACTGCTTGTAGCTCTTCATCTAGGCATTAGACTGTGTAAAATTCCATTCAGTTTGACATAACAACTGGTGGTAGAATTATGTAGACCTTTACAGTCAACTACTATTGGTGATATTTAATGGGCTCAATTTCCCTGTCAGGTCTAGAAGACATTGTTTTGCAGCACATACCCTGGCTTGCTGTCTCTTAGAATCTTTCCATCCACTTTTAAGTGATTTCCCCTTTAATATCGTAGATAGGGCTTCTTTTTTCAATTTATCAATCAATGTTGAGCTTTGATAAATGTTGATAAATCAATTTATCAATCATTGTTTCTTCATCTCCACATATTAACAAATCATATATATTGTGATAGTTTTCATCTGTTACAAAAGTAGCTTCCTTGGAGGAGATCTAACATTTTCTGTGGGTGTAAGTTTAAGGATTTAGAACACAGTTATAAAATGTGTAGTAGTTTACTATAATGGCAGTAGGAGGAGGATGTCCTCTGAGGTGTTAACATTCTATCTTAGGTTCATTGTTTATAATCTGAAGTCTATCTTCTTGTTCCTATTTGATACCATTTTTCTTAATTTGTAATCTTGAAAGTGTAAATACGTCACTCAATACAGCTGTACAATTACTTAGTATTACTGAGTATGATTTGTACATAATTCAGAATGCCACAAACCCATGATAAGAGAAAATTTTGCATATTTAATAATATTTTTGTCATGGTTTCTGAAGTATGAGTGAACAGACAAAAATTTGTTGAATGAAATAATTTGATAACAAATAAGAATGAAATGATAAAAATCTTTAGTGAGTTCATTATTAAGGCTTTTTTTTTCCTTTAGAAGAACTAGCTAAACACCATCCTGTGTATGTATTTAAATATCTGTTCTACAAATTTATTACAAAGACATAGATAGTTTAACTAGGAAACAATTGATGTTTCTAATATTCAATATTAAAAGTTTATAAACAAGCATGTGACAGCAAAATTAAACAAGGACACAAATTGTACTTATCCAATGTTGAGCAAAGGTCATGTTACATCTTTTTTTTATATTTTTGTTCCTCACACATCCTCCTTTTTCTCTGGTGATCTTGTCTCAATAAAAACATTAAGGAATTATTGTTTTAAATTTATTTAGTATAAAAATATACTAATATAAATTTGGAACATGGAAATGTAGTATGTTGATTGGTACTTATCAACTCTACAGTATTTACCGTAAACATTCAAAATTCATTAAAGAATTAAGATTCTTTTCAAAATTATGATATGTATTCATCTTAAATAATTGAATAACTAGATCATGAGTACTGTATTTTTAAGATATAAAATTAAAAATAACACAATCACTTGAAATAATTTGTCAGTAACCGTTCAGAAACTGATATTCCTAAACAACTCTTACCCTTTTTTTAATTATAGTTTCATTTAAAATCCCATACATTCCACTTTTTACAAATATGTCACTAGATTGTTTTATTACAATTAATTGATATTTTTGCTTATTGAAAAGATGTTTCAATTTTCTAAGTCAATAACTACATAGTAAACATAATTGTAGTCATTGAAGTTTTTGTTGAAAATGAATTATTCCTTAAGAATACATTCCAAGGTGTAAGAAAATTACTCATTGCTATATTTAGATGGCTTTGTGTAACTCTCCATACAAACATGTTCCAAGACAACAGCAACAACAAAGCTGAAGTTATATAGTGTTTCTGAAATTACCATCTATAGGCCACCAAGGTAGATTGAGTAAAATATGCTGTAGGATGGCAATTTTATTTGTGAGCTGCTGGTTGGAGTCTCCATTGATGTTTTTACAAATAGCACTTTAAAACATGTAATAACAAAAGTGAATAAAGGCAACTCTCTTTCCCTTTGCAGCTGTTTTCATAGGACTTTACTAGCTAAAGTTCTGGAATGTTTCTCCATATTTCGTGGCCTGACTCAACCAATGTTTTTATAACTTTGTGTCTATGTCAAAGGTCCTCTGCGGGAATTCTGTGGGAAATATGCAGACTGACCTGCACATAAGGAACAAGGCAAACATCACAGCATGGGATGGGAGGGAAGTTAAAATGAAATGTTTGCAGCTCTGTGCATGGTTCTTTTAAAACCTTCCCTAGGCGGTATGTGCTGTGCTGACAGCAAAATGCCACTTTTACAGTTAGGGCACTGTTTAGAGTTAGATACTGCCTGAGCATGAGTCTCTGCAGACTCAGAATCCATTAAATATTGTGGGAAAATAACAGGGATTTGGGGGACTTTACCACTTAAATCAATTTTCTTTTGCTACAAAACACCATAGTAAGGGGTGGAAGAGGTAGACTGTCTTTAACAATCATTGTGATCTGATGTCTTAGTAATAAATGGGATCCAAAATGTGCTGTCAGAGGTCAATGTCAAATCTTCAGTGTTAGCTGATCAGCTGCCAACATTATCACCAACTGTTGCCTTTAACAACAGAAAGAATGTCGACATAGAGTTATAAGCATTTCTCTTTCCTTAGATTCTCTGAAATCTATTAAAACTTTACATCTCTGAAATGAAAAAGTCCTGAGACAGTTATTAAGAACACGCATATTTTTAAAACAATGCAACTATTACATATTCTAATGATACTGTAGTTCTTTGTGAACAAATTATGCCTTATTTTACTAGTCTTGTTTTTTAGATTTTCAGCATTTATTTTTACTGAGTAATTACATACTCTGATTTTTCCCATAATTTACATTAAAGATATGTGTTTTTATATTTGTGAAAATATATATTGACCACATATATCATACATATATCTCCCATAATTATAGCTTCCCATAATTATTTAGTTAATATTTTTATATATATATATGTATCTTCCAAAATTATATATGTATACATACATATATAAGCACACACATACACAGACACACACACAAACACACACAGACACACACACAGACACACAGACACACACCACACACACACACACACACATATATATATATATAGATAGAGAGAGAGAGAGAGAGAGAGAGAGATTCTCAGCACCAGCAGTAAAACAGATCTCTTTTGAATAGATTGGTGACATCTGAAAATCTATAGATAAAGTTGTAATGTAAAACAGTTATTTTTCCACAATGAACAATAAAATAATAATTTACAGAATTCCTCAGAGATACCCAATGCAAAAGAAAGATATAAAGAAAAATTAAGAGAGCACATGTCTAAAAAAATGTATAGTTCTCTAAACCAAGTAAAAGCATTAGACTGTTGCTAGAAAGAAGATATTAGTAGGAAAAATGAAACTATAGGAACTATGAGTCACAATGGAATTCTACACTGAAGTTGATTGAATAAAGATTTCAAATTCTACTTACATTGTTATCAAATTTTAAAAGTAAATCACTGTAAAATATAATTTATAAGAAAATACTGAACGTAATATTTCAATGAAACTTAGGAAGTTATTATAAAATACCATATTTTCATGATATTTTCCATGGGCCAAATATAAAAGTGAATGAAATTACACATTTTTACAATTTATTATCAACTAAGAAGAGAGTAAATTACATTTTTAAAAAATTATAAGTTTAGAAATTGAGAGTATGAACATATATGTACAAACACAAGATAAAAATAACAAAACAAAAAACAAACATAAAGTAGCTGTTTCACAATATGTCTGAAACATATTCATGAAGAACAGATACTTCTCTGAATATAAAATTTATGTAGAATACAGCCTTCTTCTTAACAGAATTAAATGTAAACACTTGAGAAGTACAAAAAAGTTCATGGAATGTGAATAAAACTCAGTGAACTCTTTTCACCAGGCTAAGGGAAGAAAATTTTGATGCACTGTTTTTTAAATGCTTTTTGAAGATAATACAGAATAGAATAAATTTAAGAAAATAGGAAAGTACATGTGGTATTCTCTTTACTAAGAAGCTGCATGGCAATGTAATAAATATAAGTAAATCTAATTAACCAAATCTTTATAAATACAAGAATGAAATTTGAAAACTTGTATAGAATGTGAACTTTTGTAATTGGCTATGATGCTGTAGGAGTTAGAGCTTGTCATTGATACAGCTTCAAGCAACATTCTAGTGATAGGTGTCCATCTATACCAACAGTTTTACAAGTAGAACTCACTGTCTATTTAAATAAAATTTATAATTCAGTGCTCAGTTTTACTAGATGCATTTTACATGTTCAATAGTAACAAGTAGCCGTTAGTCACCAATTAAATATCTTGTCTACAGAACATGTCAGCATAACAAGAGGTTCTAACTGAACAATTTTATTCAAAGACAACTGACAGTATTTATTCCAACCTCATAAAACATATAAAAATTGCTGCCAGTGTAGGCCTCACATAATAAAATGGTATGTAGAAGCAAAAGAATCCTGCTGTTTTTTTTGTTTTGTTTTGTTTTGTTTTGTTTTGTTTTGTTTTTTTAGGATGGTTGACTGAGCAAATAGATTTCTAAGAAAGGAAAATTGTGGCCAAGAGTCAAGCACCCATTCTTTATTAAAATTAGGTGAATATACTCCTATAATCAAGCTAAAGTAAAATTTTGAAAGGCTAATGATTTTATTAGCATGAATGTCTCCATAAAATATGAAACAGCATAATGATCACTAAAGAATTAGAGAAAGTATAGATGAAAAAGAAAGTTATGAAGAAGAAAAGAATTTAATTAATAGGCTTAAAGTTCCTTTGATTAACAAGTCACAGATTTTCAAAATTAATTTGTATGAAACTATATGTTTTATTTATCCTACACATGTAAAATGATGACAGCTTCTGAAACATAAAACACTAATTTAAGCTATTATTTTCTTGCAGATGAGAGTTTATCAAACAAATTTTAAAAGGACAACCAAGAGTGCCATCCTTCAGTTATGTTAATGATTTCAAGAGTAGGACTTGACAGATGATTCAACAGGAAAAATACTTGCCAAACAAGCTTGAAAACCTGAATTTACATGCTCAGAATCCATGTAAATTCCTTTCCCTAAGTCCATGAAATCTCTTCTTCCTAAAATAAAGATGGAAAAAATGAAGAAAATTCTAAGAGCTTGAGTAAGAACATGAAGGTCTTTAAGGGATGATTTTCTGGTTCTAGGGGCTAGAAGCCAAGACAAAAAGATCATCTGGACATTTGTAAAATATGTTTCAGAAGTGAGCTTGAAAATTAGTATGTGAATCTAAAACCAGTTTAAGTATCTACCAGGAGGTGTACAGTTTATTTGTGTGTCTGGGTCTTTGTGTGTTCCTGAAAGCAGGTTTGAAACTTGTTTACAGTTACATTCTAAAATTATGTCTATCTTTCTGGCATTGTGACAAAATTCTCGGAAAATCAATGTAATAGAAAAAGATTAATATAGTTCATATTTTGAAGAAATTTTACTCTGTGATGACTTGATTCAAATTCTGCTAGGCCCATGGTAAGGCAGAATATTAGAAATAACATATATGAGGGAAAAAGACAACTTACTTTAAAATACTTAGGAAGTAAAAAGAAGTGGCCAAAAGGTACTGGGGAAATATTCCCCAAGGGATATACCTCATATCATTTACTTCGTCCACTTAGGTTCCATCCCCTATAGTACTTAAAATAGGTCGAGATCAAGTATCCATTTGTTTGTATGGATATTTCTTATTTAAGTCAAAATATATATTAAACCAATTATGTTACATATTATATCCTTATAGCATCCACATAATGAAATGAGAGTTTCATTGATGAATGATTATATAAAATTAACTTATTACAAAGTTAATCCAGAAAATTGTTCTGATGGTCCACAAATTTTATAGTGTTCTGAGATTTCAGTATATCAATCAGTAATTTATAGCTTTCATTGATTTTGTTCTTTGATAATTTCACACATGTCTACATTTCCTAGATCTCTACCCCATTTATACCACTCACATTAGTATAAGTGTCATTGGCATATTTTATTTGTTTGGCATTCTGAGTTAATCAGTGTCATTTGTGGGACTATGGATGTGGTATACTTATTGCTACAATTTACAACCAAAACAAGCTCTTTTGAATGATTGAAAGATATGCTAATCTATAGATCAGAGCTTAGGGAAGTTTATGAGTAGCTCAACTTAGCAAAATAATAGTACTAAATTCTCACCTGGGGCCACAATCATAGGACCTAGTCAGCTATAAGATTTTGAAACAATGACAGTAAGAGACATGGTCTATTTTCTTGAGTTGGCTTTAAAGCCAAACAAAATTGCTCTGTAAATTAAAATATTTTTGTCAATATTGCACAAGCCAATCTTGATAAGCCACTCATTATTATATATACCTTTTAATATTTCTCAAAAAAAAAGACCCAACAAAAGCAAGACAGCCAAACAATATTGGTGAAAAATGATTGGCTGAAAAGAAAATATGTCACTACTAGACATCAGTTATCTTACCTCAGTAGTTCTTGAATGTTCCAGCATATCTAAGGCACACTGAAAACACATTAATACCAACTATATAAATAGGATAGAGATCTTTAAAGAAGAAATGAACAAATTCCTTAAAGAAATCCAGGGAAACACAAGCAATTGGAAGAAATGAATAAGTATCTCAAAGAAAGTCGGGTAAGCGCAGTCAGTTCCAGTAAATGTATATATCCTTGAAGAGAGCCAAGAGAAAATAAACAATTGGGAAACAAAATGTTCTAGAACTGAAAATGAAAATAGAATCAATAACGAAAACAGAAACTGAGGGAATCCTGAAAATGAAATGTGAAGAATGGGAACAGAAACTATAGGGGTAAGTTTTACAAAGAGAATACAAGAGATGGAAGAAAGAACCATACTTATCACCCTAAGTCAAACTCAATTCCAAATCCATCAAAGACCACAACCTAAAAGCAAATACTGAAACTGATAAATGAGAAAATGAGGATTGGCCTTGAGTTCACTAGCACAGGAAACAACTTCCTGAACAGAACACCAATAGCACAGGTAAAAATTACAATCAAGAGTTCAGAAGTGGGATATCATGAAACTGAAAAGTGTTATAAAACAAAGGACATTGTTAATTGGACAAAGAGGCAGTCTAAAGAGTAGGAAAAAAATTCTCACCTACTCTACATTCAATAGAGATCAAGTACCCACAATATATAAAGAACTCAAAAGATGTGCTATTAAAAAACAAACAATTCAATTAATAGTAGGGTACAGATCTAAACAGAATTCTCAGTACAGGAATCTCAAATGGCTGAGAACACTTAAAAAATGTTCAACATCTTTACCCATCAGGGAAATGTATATCAAAACTACTTTGAGATTTCATCTTCTACCTTTTAGAATTGCTGTGATCAACAAATGTAACAGCTCTTTCTGGTAAATATGCGGAGGAAGGAGAACACTGCTTTATTCCTATTGACAATGCATACTCATAGAGCCACTGAAAATCAATATGGTGGTTTCTACAAAACTAGGAGTTGATTTGCCTTAAGACTCATTTATATTCATCTTGGAAATATACCCAAAAGATGCTCCATCTTACCAGAAAGACAATTGCTCAAATATATTCATATCCACTTTATATCTCTCAACTAAAGAATGGATAAAGAAAATTTGGTACATTTGCACAAATGTAGTATTAATTAGTTGTTAAAAAATTACATCATGAAAGTTGCAATCAAATGGATGCACCTAGACAAAAATGATACTGTGTAACATAGACCCAAAAAGACAAGTATAGTATATATTTACTTATAACTTCATGTTAACTATTAAGTATCTGCAAGGTAAATGATATAAAGAAATCTACAATGGGGAAAGTATCTATTTTCCTGAGAAGTGAAAATAGAATAGCTTCTTTGAGTGGACTGGTGAACTGTGGGATGGGAAGAGGAAGGATCATGCAGGGTGGTGGGGGGATGGCAGGTGAGAGTGACTACAGATATAGAAGAAATTTGAAGGTTCTTGGGGGAATGATACAGAAACATAGTTCACTGGAAATTTTCAGGAATATAGCAGACTACTATTGTTAGAAGACATAAGTCCGAACTGACCAGCTTTTGTAGATAGGGATGTGACTAGATGATAGCACATTGAGTTGTTGGCCAAGGAAGGGCCATGGCAATCTCTAAACAACCTAGGTTAATGCTGTGACAGAAGCTCTCCATGTGAAAACTAACAGCAGGTCCAACTGCCAACTTTCACATTGCTCATTAAAAGTAGAGATATCAAAAAGGTGTCAGATTAGAGTTTTCTCTGGTGAGAGAAGAAACTCTGTAGGCTACCACAAAAACAAAACAAAACAAAAAAAAAACATACAATCACCCAGTCAAAATATCATCCACCTATAGGTCGTTCTATCTAGGAGGTGTTCCGGGGTAATTGTGGTACAGAACTTGTAGAATTGTCCAACAAATGTTTTGTTTAACTTGAGATCCATGCCTTTAAAGGAACTCCATGCCGTACATCTCCTCGATGGTCAGGAACTAGAGACTGAAGAATATCCCAGTGACCTAGGGAAGAGCGAAATGCAACTGGCCAAAACAAGAAATATCAGTGAAATGTTTTCTAGTGATATTCTTCTAAACTTGTAGATTGGTGTCATAAGAGAGGCTTCATCTGGCAGGAAATAAGGGAGGATGCCGAGTTCCACAATCAGATGTTACGTGGAGAGAGAGTATAAATTGGCGATCTCTATCGGGCTCCTCACCTTGGAGATGGCTAACACCGTGAAAGAGAAGAAGGAAAGAGTGTAGGAGTCAGAAAGGATTTAGGACACCAGAAAAACATGGTCCACTGCATCAGCAAAGCAGGGTTGACATGGACTCACAGAGACTGAAATAACAAGCTTTGCACCAACATGGTCTACACCAGGTCCTTTGAGGATACTGTATGGATATTAGCTTGTTATTTTTCTGAGATGCCTAAGAGTGTGAGAGCAGGTGAATCTCTCACTGTTCTATCTGCTCTTGAGATACTTTTCCTCCTTGCTAGTTGCCTTATCAAGACTTGATATGAGGGTATTTGCCTAGTCTTCTTACATCTTGTTTTGTCCTGTTTGTCTGTCATGTCTTGGAGGTCTGTTTATTTTTTATTTATTTATTTATTTTTGTTTGTTTTGTTTTCCTTTCTTTTTTCCTGAAAAGAAAGTGGGTGTAAGGATTGATCTAGGGGAAGAGAAGTTGGGGGAGTTAGGAGGAGATGAGGGAGGGGAACTATGGTTGCAATGAATTGCATGAAAGAGTAATCTATTACAAAGATGTCTAGAGTTGTCGGTATCGCAGAAGTTAAGCGATATTACAGAAGCATAGTGGTTAAAATAGCATGGTATGGTATGTAAGTAGACACATGAATTAGTGCAATATAGCTGAAGATCCAGTCACAGTCCTACATACCTACAGCAAAATTTTTATAAAACAATCAAAAATACACACTAACTATAAAAGATAGAATCTTAAACTAATTATGCTGAATTAATGGTATGGTAGCATGTAGAAAAATTAAAGTATACTATATTTATCACCTTCAGCAAAATTCAACTTTAAATGGATCAAGGACTTCAATGTAACATCTAGGTCTAATAGGAAAGAAAATAGTAAATAGGTTTTGACTACTGGCATAAGAAATGACTTTCTAGAACTAAATAGTGTAAAAATTAAGATTGGCAATTAATAAGTGTTACTTCATGAAGCTAAAAGCTTGTGTACACAATGGCCACCATTATTTAATTAAACAGCAGTTCACAGAATGGAAGATAATCTGTACCAATCATAAATGGGACTGAGAGTCAGTATATACAATATACAAAGAGAAAAAAATCTAAAAATAAACATCAGGAAATTAATAACCTATTTTTAAAATGAGATATAGAACCAAACAAAGATATCTCAAAAGATATAACACAGTGACTGAGTAAAACTTGAAAAATTGTTCACTATATTTAGCCATGAGGAAAATGCAAATTAAAACATCTTTGATATTTCACCTTACCCCAGTCAGAATGGCCAAGATCAATAAAACAAATGACAGCACATGCTAGGCAAATGTAAGGAAAGTAGAATATTTATTCATTTTTGGGTTGAGTGGAAATTGGTACTTCCACTGCAGAAATCATTGTGGAGGTTCTCAAAAAGCTGAAATCTTCTTCAAGAGCCAGCTGTACCCCTTATGAGCATATACCCAAAGTACGATACATTTTTCATGGAGATACTTGTTCAACCATATTCATTGTTGCTATACTCATAAAAACAAGAAATTGAAAATGACAATTTGCCCATCCACTCATCAATTGGTTGTATAGAACATGAGATCCTTTGTTCACGGATAAGTACTAGAGAGATCAGGAATTTTAAATATTCAGGAGTATATGTAGCTAATATCCTGGTGACCTGGGCTATATGTAGTGACTGAATTCCCCTAGGGTATTATGTCTATCACAGTCTTTCTCTCCTTAGACTTCTGTGTCCTTCTCTTTTCCAGTTAATAGGAGAGCTGTCACATGTACTTTATAGCCTGGCCACCTCTACAATGACCTAGGCCACATCAGATTCTCTCCTAGACTCTTACGATCCTCCACTAGCTACAGAACATATTCCTATGGAAAAGTCATATGTACTTTGAAAACAAATTTTAATGTAGTATTGCCTGAAACCTAATTATCATATTTATTACCAGGAACATTTTTCCAAAGTGATACTCTACTTAAATATGATTAACATAAAATCTCCTGTATCAGATTCTAGAAGTTTGAACTAACATTGACTGCTGAACCATGATGAACTAGATTTCCATCTTGCCTCATGTAGATTATTAGTCTGCCAATTCTCCTATTTACAGAGATCCTCACAATCAGTAATGAATATGTAGAACATTTATACAAAGCTGTTATGAAAAATAACATTATGAAATTCTTCAAGTTAAACAGATAAAGTGTAAGCAATTGGTACACTTGAGTCAGGTCACCCAGAACCCAAATGACAAGTACTGTCTCTTTACTACTATATGAGGATACTAGCTTTTAAGCTCCTAGACATGTGAGTTTCATTAAGAATGATCACAGATAGTAGATAGTTAGTAACAGACCAGGTTGTCAGATGAGGAAAGGGGCTTTCAAAGAAGGGGTAGTGAGCATAGATGAGATGAAGGGGAAACTGCAGTAAGGAGAGGGATAGAAGGGCAGTGTAGACAATATGAGTAGGAACACTGAAACTAAAGGCAGTTAGAAAAGCAATATTGAAACCTACTACGCTAGGTATACTTCCTAAGTACATAAATTTATGAAAGAAATTTGAATGAAGTCACCATATAGTGATTTCATCTAATAAATATCTTATCAGGTAAAATCCCCAGTACCTGGAATGTGTTAAATCTTGTTGAGCAGTTGGCTAAGGGGTTTTGCTAGACACCTCTTCCCGGGAAGGAAACTCACAAACTATTGTCAAGGCTATTGCTTCCCATCCACAAATTGGTGATAAGATCTCATTATTGAAGACACCACTTAAACATATCACTAAATACAAAATAAATAAACTGGTGTCCAAGTAGATTCTTCACCTCTGCTGACAAGTGTTACAGTGATGGAAGACACGTGAGGAGTGTTTGAGGTTAGGAGAAGTGTAGTCATCATTATCACTCGGTCACTCACCTTGCAATTCACAACACCAGTACACCATCCAATCTGCAGGATATACTGATGTCATAGTGGCATATACATTACAAGAATAACCAACTTCATTTTTATTGTATTGCAAGCCCATTGTATTATATGTAATCCATTTCAACAATGGTAAAGTGCCAGTAAAATGAACCCTAATGATATGTTGCTTTACCTATAGATCAGTATATTACTCAGTCTTACTTTGAAGCTTCTTGTTGCAGTACATTGTAATTAACAGAGACCCCCATACGGTTTAATTTCATTTCTCTTGCCCTCTCACTAGGAATAGTTGGTAAACTCAACTATTTTTTGGAGACACTACATTTTAAAAGACAGCTATAAAGTGATAAGTTGCATTTTTGTTTGGAGGATACAGGTAAATTCAGCTGGAACTGAGTTCTCTCAGTTACCTACTGAAGAGAAGAGTTATTCAGGCTGCTAAGACAGAAAAGGTTTCAACTTACTACTTGTGATCCCTACGAAACCAACAGGACAGGCAAGATATGCACACTGGTATAAAATAGCATCAGAATAATGGGTGTCGTGAGGAGCTGCTCTCTGATTTGATATGAGCCAGGTTTGATATGAGGATAAGAAGGATCATGCCCTGCAATGTACATGCATACACACACACACACACACACACACACACACACACATTATTAAAAAAAATATAAAAAAATGTATAGCTGAGGAAGGCTTAGACTCTAGGTGGGGTGGAAATACAACCCAAATCAGTTAAATTGTCATACTGCCAACATTCCTTCTAAATACTTGTTTATTTATAAACAGACGAATTTAACTCCAATTTTATCTGTTATCCTGCACATAGCTCAACTACAAACATATCTGGAAACTTCACAAAAGACCTTATCGGCTCTGTGTGATAATGGAGAAATTAGGAAATATCAAACAAATTACAGGGACCCAGGAAAGGATTTTACAAAAAAAGATTCTTATAAGACATATATTAAGACCAACAAATGACAAGTGGGACCACGTGAAAAACCCTCTGTACAACAAGAAATATTATCATTTTGAGTGACCAGATAGCCTACAAAATAGGAAAGGAAACTTTTTCCAGATGTACATGTGGCAGAACAATGATGTCTAGAATATAGATAGAACTAGAAAAACTAAACATTAAGAAAACAAAGTCTCTATTATAAATTAGCATAGGGAACTGCACAGAGGATTCTAAAAAGAATTACAAATGGCTAAGAAATACTTTGTAAACACTCACATTCCTTAGCCATTTAGAAAATGAGATTTAAGACTCTTTTCTTCTACTAGTCAGAACTGGATAGTACTTCTATATAATTTTTTCATACAATATATTTTGGTTATTTCCTTTCCCCCTAGTCCTTCAGATCCTTCCTACCTTTTTATCTTTTTCTTCCATACACCCAACACTAAGCCCTCCTTTCTCTCCTCTCTCTCTCTCTCTCTCTCTCTCTCTCTCTCTCTCTCTCTCTCTCTCTCTCT
>NW_021604576.1:13925980-13933528 GCF_004785775.1 Grammomys surdaster
TCTCTCTCTCTCTCTCTCTCTCTCTCTCTCTCTCTCTCTCTCTCTCTTCCCTCTATCAAAGAAGAAATAACAAAACAAAAAAGAAAGCCAAAGCCAAAACCTGACTTCAAAAAAAAACAAGACAAAACAAAACAAAACACACACACACACACACACACACTCCAAACAAACAAACAACCCACAAATTCTGTTTATTACTGGTCAACTACTTCTGGGCATATGTCCTTTCCTGGAGCATGGATGATAAATTCTGTCTCAATGCCTTGGAGAAAACTTAAGTTTTAACTTTTTGAACAGATACAAACTACAAACAGTTTCTTGGTTATACCAGGAACTTGATATTTACTTCTAGTTATCTGTGCTGGGTTTTTGTCTAGTTTGAACTTCCAATTATGTACAAGGTTTCACAATTTTTTGAGTTCATTTTCATATTAGCTCTTTTGCTTCTAGAAGTTACTATTTTCATTGAATAATCAATCTATCACCTCTAGAATTTACAATATTCCAAACTCATCTTTTGTATGTGGATCCTAGCCCTGAATCTTTACATTTGTATGTTTAACTTGAAGGTTAGTAGAAGCCAAGACAAATCAAAGGGGTCATTGAGATAAGGAATGTCTAATGGGAGGGGAAGTAGCAGAATATAGGTAATATTAAAGCTGATATATGTAATACTAAGCATGAAAAAGCTTAACCAGGAGTGGTGTATAAATTATCCAGTTAGAACTGAGCTGGCTCAGTTACCTACTGAAGAGAAGAGCTATTCAGGGTGCCAAGACAGAAAAAGTATCAACAACTTTGCCTACTTGTGATCCCTACAAATGATAAAACCAATAGGACAGGCAAGATATGTATACTAGTACAAGAATGGCATGACAGTAATGTATGGGGTAAGGAGCTTCTCTCAGAATTGATATGAACCAGGTTACTCTTTGCCTTTCTGGGCCAGAGTTACCTCTGTAAAAGTTTTCTCCATTTCCATTTTATTTATGGCTAGATTCCACAATTTTATTATTTCTTATAACTAAATCATATTGCATTGTGTATACACATCATATTTTCATTGTCTTTTCATTTGTTGATGGTCATTTGGCTGTTTATTTTCTAGCAATAGAACAACATTAAACATAGTTGACCAAATCTCTCTGTAGTAAATCGTATATTTATTTGTTGATATACTCTGGTATGCTATAGATATGTCATGGACAGCATTTTTCAAAATGTAGAATTAATACACTTTCCATTAAAATCAGGAAAAAGAAAATGATGTCCACTCTTCTAACTCCTATTTAATATGGGACCATGAGACCTAGCTAGAATAGTAGAACAATTAAAATCATAGATATAGAAAAATATGATATTCACACATCTCTATTTGCAAATTATATGATTCTATTACATAAAATATTGTAAAGAATTGAAAGAAAATTCTTAGAAGAGATAAATGTTTTCAAAAAAAGAACACAAAATTAGTGTATATGAATCAGTACTGTGAATTTCATGAAGGCATTGTTTTTAATAGCTGAGTAGTATTCCACTGTGTAAAGGTACCGCATTTTCTGTATCCATTCCTCTGTTGAGGGACATCTGGGTTGTTTCCAGCTTCTGCCTATTATAAATAAGGCTGCTATGAACATAGTAGAACACATATCCTTCTTATATGTTGGAGCATCTTTTGGGTATATGCCCAGGTGTGCTATAGCTGGGTCTTCAGGTAGTACTGTTAAAATCCCAAAACAATGAAGAAAAATATTGGGCAAGACACTAAAAGATGGAAAGACCTCCATGTTGTGGCTCAGAAGAATTAATACTGTAGCAATGAACAAAAGATTGTAATTCTCATCAATATCACAGATAAAGTTTTAAGCAAGATGTTTAAAAAAAAGAAATCACAAAAAATTTCATGGAAGCATGAAAAAAATGCTATAGCCAAAGTAAAAAATACTTCATCAGAAAGAAATATGGTAAGGGTATGCCATACCTCTGTTCAAATTATGTAAACACAATAATCAAAGCAACATGGCACTGGTACAAGAGACATGTAGATCTGGGAGGAAGAATAAAGAATTGAAATATCATCCAGTAGAACTTTAGTCACCTGACTTATGTTTTTATATATAAAAGTACAAAATGTTCACTGGAGTCAGCATTGTGAGCAAACGATGCTTGAACAGTACTGGATACCCCAGTGTAGAAGAACAGTTATGATCAAAGTTCTCATTATTAAATCTGAAGTTCTGAAATTGTAAGATGATTGAAAAACAAGATATAAGCACAAGAAAGAACTTTTCTAATAGTACTTTACTTGTGAAACTAAAATGCTTCTACATAGCAAAGAACTGTCAATAGATGAAGGGATAATCCAGGAAGTGAAAGAACATTTTTGGCAGCTCAAAATTTGACAGAGGATTTTTATCTTCTGTTCATAAAGAATTCAAAAAGCTAAACATTGATCCAATTGATCCAGTCAAATTCATTCAAAACTATATAAAAATAGAAACTTATCAAATGAGAGAATTTTCAAAAGACGGGTAGTGGTTTTAATATTTATTTACATGATATTTTGAGCATTATCTGTAGTTTTCAAATTTCTGCATGTCTTTTATCCCTGTATATCTTGTAGTAGACAGTAGAAATTTTAATAGATTAATGCTTGCTATTAGCAATAGTTTCTTTTTTAAGGGCATCATTCACATGATATGAGGATAAAAGCGCTTATGGTTCACTAATTCAAAAAGTATTTTGAATTTTTAAAATTTTCAAATTAGCAAAGCTTCATGAAAGCAATTTTCATTCTTTGGATCAAAATAAACAACAAAAGAAAGCATTTACAACTTATAGAAAGAACTCAGACAATCAATAGGAAAATGGTTTTGAAACATATTTTGTATATAAGCCATAATTATTATTCTATTGAAAACTTCAAAGAACATATTTTACATCAGGCAGATGTACCCTAGTTATCTTATCTACAATTGTAATATCAGCTTATTTCCAGTTTTTAATTTATTAAACTTTGGTTTATGTAATGAAGCCAAAAAATTGCATGATTATATTAGAATGGCATGTGAATGTGCACCTATAGACTGACAAGCTCCACAAATGTTCAGACTAGAAAACAGTTTAAAGGTGCAATGCACTCAAATGAACACTTGGATTTTGAATTTTCATCTAATGCCTAATGAGGAACCAAGGATCTCTGCAGAAAAAGTAAACAGAGCATTTGGTGAAAGAATCAGAGAGAGAAGTCACATGTCAGGCTAGCAGAGCCTCAGTGGTAGAACAACCTGCTGGAAGTGTGTGAGGTGATAAACATGGACCAAAACACGGGAGTAAGCATAAGAACTGTGAATCTTCACTAAAAGAGCATTTCAAACTGGGAGTTTTCATTGTTATGTTTAAGAATGCACAACTATTTAGCAAGACAACAAAGAATAGAAAGAGACTTGAAATGTGGGCTAGCTTTGGAGCAGCTAGTGAGAACATGACTAGAGGAGAATGTGACTAGAGGCCTTGGTGGCTAATGCTTTGTGTTTTTCTTTTCTTTCCATGATAAGATACACACACTTTATAATAATCCTTAGCTCATATTTTATATTATAGACATTTATGAATGAACTTTATATTTTTGCAGTAAGATGGGTGTTAAAACAAAATCAGTTTTAAACCATTCACAGAAGATCATTCTGAATCTACCTAGGCCATTTTCCAAAGGATTGGAGACCAGGAATCTGGCAGTAGTTAGCCAAAAGGTCAAACTTTTAATCATATTGCAGCTTCTGTTTGTTTATAAAACTAAATGAATAAATGAAAGTTATACCCTGGGGTTTGTATCAAAGATCAAAGTAGAGGAAACCAAATTCAGCCACTGACAAAATCATAACACAAGAGAAGCTGATGATGGAAAGATCAGAAAGCAGAGCACATGCTAAAAGTGAAATACTTGTTCAGTTTTACTCAGGACTTATCAACCATGCTGTTTGAGAATTTGCCGACATAGCTCAGAGTCACAAAGTAAAAGAATCATGAATTATAAATGTAATACTCTATCATATGGACCCTATTAAATATTTGACCACAGGTTTTCATAAGTTATGTAAAAACACAGTTTGTTGAATATTGTCAGTTATCTTAAGGTCCCCAAAAGAAATATATATATATGTACCTCTAGACTAAACTTGCACATTCTTACACTATTTGACTTTACCACCAAAGCCGAATGTGATCCTCTAGAGCTAAATCATTTCTTTGTCTGGGTTACAGGCCAACTTATGGGATTTATTTCTGTGTTTTTGCTATCTCATACTAATGATAAAATGGACAGTAAAAGAATTTTCAACCAAACAAAATAATCAGCATGTAGAAACAAAAGAATGAGACAGACTCTGGTGTTCTAGAGAGTAATCTTTATTGGAAGAGAGACCAGGGATTATGAGTGGAAGATATAAAAATACTCATGAGAGGTGGAATCCCAGAAGTATGTGCTCTATATCTAACATTGTAGGCCAGAGTATACAATGAATTATTGAATATTACTACATATTTTCTTGGGAGTAGATTAAAGAGAGAAAAGTTGAAAATGCAACATTATATACCTGTGTGCCCAAGCATCTTGGAAGCTACATGTTTTCCTCTATTGCTCTGATAGTTGTTCCATAATAATGGCTGTACTTTGTTGAGCTTCTTTACAAGGTCCATACACTGCCACTGCTCTGCATTGCTTTCAATGACCTACATACACACACATACACACACACACACACACACACACACACACATACACACACACACACGTTAGATATATATTTTTTCCTCTTCATCACTGTCTTGTTACTCAATCTCATCTAACCAGCTGTTCCTCCTTCTAATATCCCTTTTTGAGATTCATGACTTTGTATTTTGAACTCAACCCATTTAGTTTAACCAGGGCCAATTATACAACAATTGAGTTGCAATGTTCCATTAGAAGCTGAAAGGATCCCTGGTAGATAAACAAAGGCAATGACTCCAGGGACTCCCACTAAGTCTCTAGCAACAAATAGTTCCTCAGTGAGGACTAGAAAATCTTGAGCTGCCCTGCCCCTAATCCATGATTATTACTGATAGGGAAAATCCTTGTGTAAATTCAAAGCTGCAGTAAAGTCATGATCTTTATTGCTGTATATTGCTTAGAAGATGACATTTCACAACCCTTCTCTCTGTCTTCTCTTTAATTCATCTGCCACACCTTGTACCAGGAACCTTGAAATTAAAGGGTCTGGTAAAGGGGCTAGTTCTTTAGGACTGAACACTCATCTCTCACTTATTATCAGTATTTAGTGCAGCAGTAAGTCCAATTTTTCTACTGCTATGTGCAAAGAGTTGTTTCTTTTATTAAAAGCGAGAGTAGTATTTATTTAAGTGTATAGGCATACATATTTAGAAGCCCCACCCCCACCCCCCAGACAGAGTTATTAATTTAATAACTGGCAAGCCAAGGATGTCTAGGATTCTGCACAGAGCCTTACCAACCTAGGACAGAAGTGCATTGCTTTTGATAATGTATATTCCATGATGGGTAAGGAAGACAGTCTTATCAAAATGACTTAAGACAGGCTCATTTTTGTTAATGAAATAAAAAGCGGGGAGATGTGAAGAGCTTTTCAGTCTGCCTGGCAGGAATCTGACATTGGCCAAGGACAAGGAAATGATCTGCTTGGAAGGAATCTGACATAGACCAAGGACAAGGTAATGGACTTTAGACAAGTATCTGACATTAGAGCAAAGAAGTAATTTCAGGCAGAAATCTAAATCCTAGGATAGAACAAGGAGGTAATTTCAGGTAGGATTCTAAATCTTAAGCTAAAATATAAAAGTAGGCTTCAGGCATGAAAATAACTTTGGGCTAGGAAAGGGTAGTAGGCGCAGATATTTTGGTCATTCTGATAAGCCCTTAGAAATAGTGATTACAGGAGTGATCACAGGACTCTGTGTGTTGTTCTGCATATTCTTTGACTATCTGGGCTTATGGTCTTGCTTGTTCCTTGACTATTTGCATCTATTGTTTTGCTAGTTCCTCAACCTAGAACTGAGTGTAATACTTGCATGCATTCTAACAGGTATAAAAGCAAAAAAGGAGGAGGAGGGGTGGGGTAGGGGATTAATGGGGGGGAGGTGAATGAGGAAAAGGGATAACATCTAAAATGTAAATAAACAAAATATAAAATTAAAATATTTAGAAGCCAATTTTATGTAATATAAATTGATTTTAAAAACAGTATTCAGTTTCCTTCAGGGCCTTTGGCCACCAATTTTTTGAGTAAGCTTACAGGGCTAGTTATGCATTTCTTTCTGTGGCAAAAAAAAAAAGAAAGAAAGCTTCAAATCCATTATGGCAGTAGTTGGCTAGACTGAAAATATTTGTGTCACTATAGCACAAGGAGCTCTATCTTACATGGCAGATTTGTTTCAGAGTTCATAGGGTTTATCACTGGGCAAGATCTTTAATGGCTTTTCTTCCCTAGCAGGCTACACAGCTACTTTCTTGCAGTGTGAGTGCTAGGCAGCAAGAAGAAAGTTTCCATCTTAGTTTCTCTATATTGTACAACCAAAATGTGTGATATTTTCAGCAATAAAGTCTTATCAACGAGTTCTAGTAGGCATCCAGGAAGAATGTCAAGGACCTCTATTGTATTGTGAACATCTGTGAATTGCCTTACATATAACTCACAAGAAGGCACCACACTGCTGGAATTGGTGCCTGTGTTAATAACCTATTGTATCTAGGAGAAACTTTTAACAATCATGCAGGTTATCCCTTCAAGTCATTTTTGAAAAAATGAATTATGTCTTCTAATTTGACTATAAGATACTAAGTTTCTATAATGGTTTTTTTATGCCCTCTTCACTTCAGTTAATCCTTTCACCTGCATCTCGTCTCTGATTTCCCATTACCACCATAATTCAACCTTCTCACCCACAGCATTTTCTCTACATTCATACCTACATAATCTGTATTATCCCAACTTGCTTAAGGTACACGTCTTCCACAACAGCCACTTTCTAGTCAGTACACTTCTGTGAGAACTCCAAATTGAACTCAGAACATTAGAGATGCAAATTTGAGATTCAAATAGGAAGGAAAATATGTGGCATTTCTTTTCTGTGCCTTGAAAACATCACTGATTATATTTATTTTTCGGGTTTCATTACACACATTTTATAATCTCACTTTTTCACAACAATAAAAAATCTATTGTACAAATGTATCACATTTTCATTATGCATTTTCAGTTGATAAAAATCTTGACTGATTCTCTTTCATAGTTATTCTGGAAATAAAGTAGAAATGAACATAGATGAGCAAGTATCTCTCAAGTGAATGCAGAGGTTCTTTAAGTTTTTTTGAGGAATCTTCATATTGATTGCTGTCTTAGGATTTTTCTTTCATTTTTTCTTTCCTTTCATTTCTTCCTTCCTCCCTCCCTCACTTCCTCTTTTCATTCTCTCTCTCCCTCCCTCCCTCTCTCTCTCTCTCTCTCTCTCTCTCTCTCTCTCTCTCTCTCTCTC
>NW_021604576.1:13933538-13937230 GCF_004785775.1 Grammomys surdaster
CTCTCTCTCTCTCTCTCTCTCTCTCTCTCTCTCTCTCTCTCTCTCTCGTTCTCGTTTCTTTCTTTATTTGCTTTTTAAGACAGATTTCTCTGTGTAGTCTTAGCTGTCCTGGAACTCAATCTGCAGATCAGACTGGCCTTGAACTCACAAAGATCACCCTTCCTCTGCCTCCTAAGTGATTTAGTTACTGTTTCTATTTCTGGAAGAGTCACCATAACTATAGAAAGTCTTTAAAAGGGAAAAAAATAAACAATTAAAAGGAGCTGCTTTGCCTTCTGAGGTTTAGTCCATTATCATCATGGACTAGGTAGCATGGCAGCATGAAGTCAAACTTGGTGCTAGAGAGGTGGTTCAGAGTTTTACATTAGAATCTTAAGGCAGCAGGAAGAGAGACTGACACTGCAACTAGCTTGAACATCTGAAACCTCAAACCTCACCACTTAAGACATACTTTCTCCAACAGGCCACACCTACTCTAACACGGCCACACCTCAAGAATACCAATCCCTATGGAGTCTATGGGAACCACTTTTATTCAAACCATTACAATTTACATAGTGTTTTTACCTGTTTTCTCCCCCATCACAATCTCCTCAAGCGTCTATTGTCCTTTAATTAGTTCCTGATAGCCTATCTGATTCTTTTGAGATTGAATCTCAGGGTATCATTAAATTGCATCTCTCTAATGGATACTGATTTTGTAGGTATTTAATAATCATGTTCATTCCTTCATTTGAGAATTTATTATTAAGGTCAATGGCTCAATTTTTGGATTAGATTTTTCATTTTCTCCATGTTTTGTATTCTTACATTTTTTATGTTTATTTTAGCTATTAATCCTTTTCCAGATGTATAACTGAAAGTTATTTTCCAATTCTATTAGCCTGCCTCATCACTTAATTTAGTTTTGTTGTGCAGAAGTGTTTTTAACTTTATGAGATCTCATTTGTCATTCATTAGCTTTATTTTTCAAGTGACTAGGGACCAATTTAGAAAGTCCCTACCTATGAGTATACTGTAGTTTCCAACTTCTTTGTTAATAGCTTCAAGTATACATTGAGGTCTTTGACTAGTTTACATGCATAAGGTTTCACCAATACAGGATTAGCATTACTACTACTACTACTGCTGCTACTACTAGTATGATTCTGTTGTATATTTGAGATCAGTAATGGTAATATCTTCAGCTCTGTTCCTTTTCTCTCAGGATGGCTCTGGATACCCAGGACATTCTGTGTTTCCATGTGTACTTTAAGAGTGTTTTCATATTTCTGTGTACAATGATAAGGAGTTTTGACTGAAACTTTGATGTTGGTTTGTTTACACTTTCTGTTGTCTTGCTTGATTTCTTTCCACAGAGTTTTAAATCCTTTGTTGCAGAAGTTTTTCAACTTTTTGCCTAATGCTTTGGTTTGAGTAAGAGATTTCTCCCAGTAGCTCATACATTTTAATTCTTGCTACCAGTTCATGACCCCTTTTGGAAAGTTTATGGAATTTTTATGAAATGTCGCCTTACTGGAAGAAGAATATCACTAGGGACGGATTTTGTTCTCTCTCCTACTTGCATATGTGTTTATTAAAATGTCTCCAGCTAGATTGTATCTTCTGCCTCCATGCTTTCTCTGATTGTTGTCCTGTCTTCCAAAATTAAAAGCTTTCCTTAAGTTGCTTTTGTTGGAATATGTGATGGTTTGGAAGGGAAAGGCCTCTGTAGGATCATATATAGAGTAGGTGAAACTGGGAAGGATTAAGATGTGTGACCTTGTTGAATGAGGTTTCTCATATAGGTAGGATTTGAGGTTTTAAAACTCTGTACCATTCCCAGTTAGTTTGATTTTTCTCTCTGACTCATTCTTGGGAACCACAGTTACTGCACTAATGCCATGCCTGACTACCTGTTGCCATGCTCCCTGCCATGAAGGTCATGAATTATAGAACTCTGAAACTATGCTTCTTTTGTTAAATTAAATAAAATTTATGCTTCTTTTATAAGTTTCTAAGGTCATGGTGCTTTGTTATATTAATAAAAGTAACCAAGACAGAAGTAGCAAGAAGTGGGATGTTACTATGACAGGAATAATCTTAATGCTATTTTTTGAGGATCCACAAGGTTATCAGATTGTTGACTTTTCATTTCCAGGGTCATTTAAGTTTGGGTTTCCTTTAGTCATTCTCTCTACTAGATTTATTGTCCATATCTTAAATTATCTTCTTCATTTCACTCAGCAATTTGCTGTACTTCATTCAAGTGATTATTTCTCACTTCTTGGAACTTATTTGTTTAATCACTTTCTTTTTGAATTCTCTGGATTCTTTAAACCTATTTATAAATTTTTCAAAGAAAAAAATTCTTTGTCCCGAGTCTCATTGAAGTTGCATTTGACGGTTATAATTACCATGAAAATGTTCACCTTTGAGGAAACATATTTCATGATGGTTCATGTTGTGAAGGAAGGCATATGATGGAAATAAATGGGACCTTAAGTGGCATATGGAGGGAAATGAGGAGCATCCAGCCAAATTATACTTACACTGAAGACTTGTGGTGATGCTAGAGATATAGGTTGTCTTTCAAGGAGAAAACAAAGTGCTCTAGTCAGTGGAAATTATTACTAGGAAATTATTTTTAGTTATAAATATAATTTTATAAAGTAAAATGAAGATATTTACACAAAAATCATAAAGAACACAAACTATACTTTGCTATTATATAAAACAAAAATGTTTTACTTGGGAAATATAAGTTTGAATAAAGCACATTAGGTAAAATTTATACTATCTTGACAATACAGTTATGATTTATGCAACAGTATAAAGTCTAGAAATGCTTTAAAGAATGATTTTTATGTTTTTATTAGATTTTTAAATTTATAGTTCAAATGTTATCCCCTTTCCCAGTTTCCCCCTGGAATCTTCCTATCCCATCCCCCCTTCCCCTGCTTCTATGAGGGTGTTCCTCCACCCACTCACTCCTGACTACCTGCCCTGGCATTCTTCCACACTTCTATACTCTTTTTCGATAGACAGGGTAGATAATTAGGATATGTGGTACCATTGTAACTTGGCTGGCATACTTATGATCTGGAAATATATGTCATCAAATGAAGATTGATCTTTAGCTTGACCAGAAGGGCAGGTATACTCTCTGGGAATGAGCATATGACAAATCGTAGTCTTATATAGACTGATCACTGTCTAGTTATCATTCCTGAATCATTTGGACTTTCTCCTATGAATCTTTTTTATCTTACTATTTATATATTAAAAATTTTAAATCCTACTATTGAAGCAGAGACTAACCAATTTAGAGCTGCATTCCAAATTACTATGATGAATAAAAGTGTTTAATAATTGTAATAACTTTATAACCCTTCACAATCTCACAGATAATTATTATTTTAGACTATAAATACTACCTCCAAAAAGGCAAACTGTCATCTACTTTGAATCACATAATTGTCAGTCTTCTGTTCAAAATTTTAAACCATAGCAACAGAAAAGTGCTTACAATTTTAAGGAATACAGGAATGAAATTAGAGAATAATTAGTTAAGAGACCAAAGGAGCACATTTAAGCCTATATAAATATTTCATATAAGTCAATCATTTATTTTATTTGTTTACTTCAATCTATGCATAAATATGCATATATATATATATATATATATATATATATATATATATATATATATA